>NW_024081366.1:0-5307 GCF_003009895.1 Hyaena hyaena
TATGGAGGAGGACACTTGTGGGGATGAGCACTGAGTGTTATGTAGAAACTAATTTGACAATAAACTGTTTGTAAAAAAAAAAGTTCTTTAATATTATATTATTATCAACTAGTTTCTTTATGTTTGTTATTAATTTTTCAATGTATTTGGGTGCTCTTTTGTTGGGTGCATAAATATTTACAATCGTTATATCTTTTTGTTCAGTTGTCCCCTTTATGATTATATAGTACCCTCTTTGTCTCTTGTTACAGTCTTTGTTTTAAAGTCTAGTTTGTCCAATATAAATATTGCTACTCCAGCTTTCTTTTGACATCCACTTTAGAGGTTTCTCCATCCCTTCACCTTGAATTTGCAGGTGTCTTTAGGTGTAAAATGAGTCTCCTATAAGCAGCATATAGATGGGTCTTGATTTTTTATCCATTATGTGACCTTATGTCTTTTGATTGAAGCATTTAGTCCATTTACATTCAAAGTAGTCATTGATAGATATGCATTATTGGGGTTTTATTACCTATTTTGTGGTTGTTGCTAATGATTTTCTCTGATCCTTTCTTATCTTTCTCTCATTTGTGTTTTACTGATTTTCTTTAGTGATATATTTAGATTTCTTTCTCTCTATTCTTTGCAATTTATTAGCGGTTTTAATTTGTGGTTACCATTTGGTTTGTATATAACATCTTCTGCATATAGCAATGTTTATTAGGTTGATGGTCATTTAAGTTTGAACCCATTCTTAGTCCCCTCCTCCCTACATTTTAAGTATTTGGTGTCATACTTTACTTTTTTTATTTTGTGAGTCTCTTGGCTTATTTTTACATATATACTATTACTGCTTTTTTGCTTCCTAATTTCATTGCTCTTACGTATGGTCTTTCCTTTCCACTCAGCATGCCCTCTAGCATTTCTTGTAGGGCTAGTTTATTGGTCATGAACTCCTTTAAACTTTGTTTCTCTGGGAAAATCTTTATCTCTCCTATTCTGAATGATAGCCTTACTGGATAGGGTATTCTTGTTTGCATATTTTTCCCATTGAGGACTTTGAATATCATGCCACTCCTTTCTGGCTTGGAAAGTTTCTGCTGAAAAATCCCCTGATAGCCTTATGGAGTTTCCCTTGTATGTAACTGTCTTCTTTTGTCCTGATGTTTTCAAAGTTTTTTTTCTTATCACTATATCTTTCCGTTTTATTTATAATATGCCCTGGTGTGGATCAGCTTCTTTTGATTTTGTTGGGAGATCTCTGTGCTTCCTGTATCTGGATATCTTCTTTCTTCCCCAGATTATGGATTTTTTCATCTATTATACTTCAAATAAATCTTATGTGCCAGAGTCCTGCTCCAGGTGGTCCAGGGTTCCCTGAAGGATGGACGGCATTGGCACAAGAAATGGACACAGACAGCTCGAATGATCCAGTCTGGACAGTTTATTGATTCTCCAGCAAGCTTATATATGCTTTCTACTTCCTATATGTTTCCATCAAGCTTTCGTTTTTATTCTCAGAATGTTTTTCAGGGAATTCTTCCATGAGGAAACTTTCTGGTTATTATCTTGCGTGTCTGCTCTTTTACTTTTTAGAGTTAATCTTCAGTCTTACTATTTCTATGCCTTACAAGCTAGAGGGTTAATTCTGTTTTCTATATTGCTAGTTTCATTTGTTATAGCTGAGACAGATAGAGCCTATTCTTTAGAGAAATTGAAGTGTGATTGCTTTCTTAGTATCTACCCTTTCAGTAACCTTTTACAGGAACATGTTTTCTTTACAGTGCCTTTAATGATCAACTAACTGTTAAGTCATAGGGAAAGTCCCAGTAAGAAAAATAAGCTTAAAAATAAGCTGACTGAGGGGCGCCTGGGTGGCTTAGTCGGTTAAGCGTCTGACTTTCGCTTAGGTCATGATCTCGCGGTTCGTGGGTTTGAGCCCCGCGTCGGGCTCTTTGCTGACTGCCAGCTCAGAGCCTGGAGCCTGTTTCAGAGTCTGTGACTCCCTCTCTCTCTGACCCTCCCCTGCTAGCGCTGTCTCCTCTCTCTCTCTCTCCTAGAAATAAATTAAAAAAATTTTTTTTTAAAAATAAGCTGATTGAATAGCAGAAGAGATATCAGTAGCTTCACTTTCAGAGAACCGCTGTGCAGTCTTCTCTTGTCGACCCCCTGGGCTGTGCCATCAGGTGGGTGATGAAGTTCGACTCCCTGCACTTCTGCCCCCTTCTCTCTCTTCTTCTTCTTATGGAACTCAAATAATGTGAATGTTATTACATTTGATTAAGTCACTGAGTTCCCTAAGTCTATTCTCATTTTGCATAACTTTTTCTCTCTTTTTCAGCTTGATTACATTCCATTATTCTGCCCTCTAGGTCATTAATTCATTCCTCTGTTTCTTCCAGCCTGCTGTTCATTCTATAAAGTAGGTTTCTCATTTGTTTATTGAGCTTTTATTTCTGCTATGTTATTCCTTATCTCTGCATTAAAGTTTTCATTCCACTCTTTTCTCAAGCCAATGCATTGAGTATTATTATGATAATTACTTTATTTATCAGTCATGCTATTTATATCTCTTTCATTGAGACCCCTAGTTGTGGCCTTGTCCTATTTTTTCATTTATGACAAGTTTTTGTCTTCTCATTTTATCTTATTAAGTCTCTGTGCCTGCCTCTCTGTGTTAGGAAAGTCAGCTACTTCTTCCTGTACTTGAGGATAATGGCCTTATGAAGAAGAGGTCTTGTAGTCCCTTATTCCTCAAGGCTTGAGGATTTGGGAGTTTCTCTACTGTGTGTTGCAGGAGCTCTGCTGTTGTGCCCTGGATGTTTTATCCTTCAAGCTACTCATTTGCAGAGGTTTTCTTTGCCTGTTGTGAGTAGTGTTTGGTCCCTGGCCTGAATGTGGCAAGTTTTAACAAAGTGTGCTCTTTTGTGCTTGTGAAATGAACCTTGTTGCCATCACCACCAGATCCAAGGCCCTGCAAAACTTCTGAGTTAGGAGACATGGTGTGGTCAGAGGTTTTGGTCAGTCTTCTGGTGGATGGAGTCCACTTGCTGGGACTGAAGCAAGTGTGACTGGGAAGGGCAGTTCCACTGGGGCATGGAGGGCCAGGCTTGGTATAAGCAAGTTAGGTAGTGAGTGTTGGTGCTCATGTTATTCTTACAGTCCAGAGGCTCTTCCATATTCCCGCCATTTAAAAAAAATTTTTTTTACAGTCTTTCAACCTTGCAGAAGGTTTAATAGTGTTTAGTGCTACCTTCTTTGTCAAACACACTTTTTTATTGGCTTTTGTCACACCTCAGTGTTTTCCTCTCATCATCCTGGCCACCTTATTTAAGTTTCATTTGCTAGCTCCTTCTCCTCTATTATCTGACTTCTAATGCTGGAATCTGACTTCTAATGCTGGCCAGCTAAAGAATAAATGGAGAGGCCATAGTTAAAATGACCAGTGTAACCCACAATGCAAAAAGGTAGTAGAGCAATATCAAACTCTTGAGAGAACCAAAGTGTGACCCAAGTATTTTATATGCTATCGTTTTTCCCTTCAATAAACAGATATTTTCAAGCATGCAAGTTCAAGAAATGCATCATTTATAAGTGCTTCTTTTTTAAAAATTAGTAAATGAGAGAAGGTAGACAACCAAGCAATATATCAAAACAAATAACTCAAGAATAAAGAATTCCTGGGTGTTACATATAACACCTAGTGCTCATCATAGCAAGTGTTCTCCTTAATATCCATCACCCATTTAGCCCACCCCTCACCCAACTCCTTCCATTAACCTCAGTTTGTTCTATATCATTAAGTGTCTCTTATGGTTTGTTTCCCTCTCTCTTTTCCCCTTCTCATATGTTTATCTGTTTTGTTTCTTAAATTCCACATATTAGTGAAATCATATGGTGTTTGTCTTTCTCTGACTTATTTCACTTGGTATATAATACACTCTAGCACCATCCATGTCATTGAAAATGGCAAGATTTCATTCTTTTTGATGACTGAGTAATATCCATTGTGTATATATATATATCATCAAAAAGAATATATATATATGCCACATTTTCTCCATTCATCAGTCAATGGAACTTTGAGCTTTTCTATATATAGTTATTGTTGATAATGCTCTTATAAACATCAGGATGCATGAATTCAATACTTGTATTTCGGGGCGCCTGGGTGGCTTAGTCGGTTAAGTGTCCGACTTTCGCTTAGGTCATGATCTCGCGGTTCGTGGGTTCGAGCCCCGTGTCAGACTCTGTGCTGACTGCCAGCTCAGAGCCTGGAGCCTGTTTCAGTCTGTGACTCCCTCTCTCTCTGACCCTCCCCTGCTCACACTGTCTCTCTCTCTCTCCTAGAAATAAATAAAACATAAAAAAATTTTTTTTCAATACTTGTATTTCAAATCTGTCTTTTTATATCCTTTGGTTAAATACCTAGTAGTGCAATTGCTTGATTGTAGGGTATTTCTATTTTTAACATTTTGAGGAACCTCCATACTGTTTTCCAGAGTGGCTGCACCTGTTTACATTCCCATCAACAGTGTAAGAGGGTTTCCCATTCTCTGCATCCTTGCCAACATCTGTTGTTTCCTGTATTGTTAATTTTAGCCATTTATTAAATTCATTTAAACACAGAACCAAGACCAAATAATGTAAAGAATTCTGGGGTGGTGGGTGTGGAGAAAAGAAGGTAAAAATAATAAAACAACTAACAAAAATTAAAAATAGTAGGGAAAGTGCAAGGGGCCTCATTTCATAATGTTTCATAATGATAACACATTTTCTCATATTTATAATAAGTTTATTATGTACCAGGCACTATGCCAAGTATATTTTACATAATAACACTTATTACTCATGACAACTCAATGAAGTAGCTACTTGTTAATCCCCATTCTAGAAATAAGAAAACTGAGGCATGTAGAGATTAAATAATTTGACCATCTTATAGCTAGTTAAGTGGCAAATCTGATTTGAACTCAAGCAAGCTATCTACAGAACCCGTGCTCTTAACCAACTACCCAAGGAATCAGTCAACACTATCAAAAATTGAAACATGGAAATAAAAATATAATGACTACAACTTCCTTATATTTTTCAAATCTTTGATCTTAATTTTAAAATAGTCTTTCAGACATGATACTCTACATAGAAAACCCGACAGACTCCACCAGAAGCCTACTAGAACTGATCCAAGAATTCAGCCAAGTTGCAGGGTACAAAATCAACGTACAGAAATCGGTTGCATTTTTATACACCAACAATGAAGCAACAGAAAGAGAAATCAAGAAACTGATCCCCTTCACAATTGCACAAAAAACCATAAAATACCTC
>NW_024081366.1:7921-134449 GCF_003009895.1 Hyaena hyaena
GTTTCTCCACATCCTCGCCAGCATCTAGATTTCTCTGATTTGCTCATTTTAGCCTCTCTGACTGGCGTGAGGTGGTATCTCAGTGTGGTTTTGATTTGTATTTCCCTGATGAGGAGGGATGCTGAGCATCGTTTCATGTGTCTGTTGGCCATCTGGATGTCTTCTTTGGAGAAGTGTCTGTTCATATCTTCTGCCCATTTCCTCACCGGGTTGTTTGTTTCTCGGGGGTGGAGTTTGGTGAGTTTCTTATAGATTTTGGATATTAACCCTTTATCTGATGTGTCATTTGCAACTATCTTTTCCCATTCTGTTTGTTGCCTATTAGTTTTGTGGGTTGTTTCCTTTGCCATGCAGAAGCTTTTAATCTTGATGAGGTCCCAATCGTTTATTTTTGCTCTTGATTCCCTTGCTTTTGGGGATGTGTCAAGTAAGAAATTGCTGCGGTGGAGGTCAAGGAGGTTGTTTCCTGCTTTCTCTTCTAGGGTGTTGATAGTTTCCTGTCTCACTTTCAGGTTCTTTATCCATTTTGAGTTTATTTATGTATCAGAATAAGCACTTTAAATGGGTTATCTCATTAAATTATCACAGGAATCTTATAAATAAGTACTGATTTTTACCCTCCTTTATTCAGATAAGGAAAATTAGGCCCAATAATGGCTATTCCTGGTAAGTGCAGATTTGGAAAGATTTTCCCCTTTGTTGTGTTTTTCTATATTGCTTGCATATTTTTTAGTGAGTATGTATCTTTTTCATAAAAATGTAAAAATCATTCTAAAAGTACACTTTTAATTAAGTAACTGAATATTCCCTGGGGCTTAGTTTTGAGCCTTTCTTTCTTTTCTGCAATTTTTCTCTATACCATGTCATCAACTCCCATAGTTTTGAATACCTTCCACAGTCAAAAGGCTCACAAATCTACAGGCATAACCTCAGAGATATTGTGGGTTCAGTTCAGATCACTGCAATAAAATGAAAATCACAATAAAGTGAATCAAATGAATTTTTTGTTTCCCAGGGCATATAAAAGTTATGTATACACTATGCTGTAGTCTATTAAGTGTGCAATAGCATTATGTCTAAAAATGTACATACCTTAATTTAAAAATACTTCATTGCTAAAAAATACTAACCATCATCTGAGCTTTCAGTGAGTCATAATCACTAATCACCATTACAAATATAATAATGAAAAGTTTGAAATGTTATGAGAATTTCCAAATATGACAGAGACACAAAGTGAGCAAATGCTATTGAAAAAAATGTGGCACTCACAATTCAGGTTGCCACAAATCTTCCATTTGTGAAAAATGCAATATCTGTGAAGCTCAGTAAAGCAAAGTACAATAAAATGAAGTATGTCTGTATATTTCCACTCCAGGGCCTATCTTCTCACCTCCAAACACATATGCACAACTGCCCACTAGACATCTTTTGTATGCTTCATACACACTTTAAATTCAACATGTCCAAATCCAAACTCATTACCCCAAAATGATCCTCTCCCATGTTTCCTAATCCCAGTGAATGGCACCACATTCCATCCAAGTGCACAAACAAAAAATACATGAATCATTTTTTTATTCCTCCTTTTTTCTCACCTTATATATCCAATATATCATCAAGTATGTGCTACCTCTCAATTAGATCCCAAATCTGTCTACCATCTCTACTCTCACTTCCTTGGTCCAGGCTACCATCATCTCTTACAATTACCTCCTAACAGATCAACCTTTTAAAATTCTTGTCTCCTCACGATTCATTCTTCTCATAGTATCCAGAGAGATGCTAATAAATGAAAAAAGAATTGTGTGTCTCTCTTGCTTAAAACCCCTCAATGAATTTCCATTGCTCTTAGATTAAACTTCAAACCTTTATGGCAGAAATTATGAGTTACCTGCCCAATATGTTTCTTATTCTATAACAAACTCAGCATTTTGTTAGTAGTAGGAATATGTTGAGTTGAAAATAAAACTTCCCCAGACTCCAGTATAGAGAACCCAGATCTAGGCAATAAGATAAGCAGAAATCTATAATATAGGGATTTCAGGAAAACTCCTATTTCCTTATGGAAAGAGATAGATTCAGCTGTCACATGTCTTTTGTCTTTTTCATTCTCTTCTTTTTCCTGACTGGGAGTGAAATAGTCATCTTGGAAGTGTGAAGATGGAAGCCATGCTCAAAGAATCACACAAAAATATGGAAGCTTGGGTCCTAGAACTTGCACAAACCCTAGACTGCTGACACTGAGGTTGTTACTTCAGAAAAATAAACCTTTTATTTTATTAAGCTGCCACAGTTTGGTTTCTTTTACATGCAGCCAGAAACAGTCCTAATAGACACAATCATATATGTTATAGCTCTTTCCCACCTCTTCAGCCTTGTCTTAAACAACTTTCCTCCTCATTCACTACATTACAGTCACACTGACTTACATTTTACTCTTCAAATACAAGATCTCTTCTGCTTCAGGGTATTTGCGTGTGCTGTTCACTCTGCCCGGGATAATCTTTTCCTTACTCTTCATTAGCTAACTTCTACTCATTATTCAGGTCTGAGCTTAAAAGTTATCTCAGCATGGACTTCTCTGACACCCCCCAGTCAAAAGTATGTGATTTCATAGCACCCTGAACTTTTCTTTCATGATTCAGAAATTTATATTTTTTTCTTTATTTACAGAATTTTTTTCATTTTAGTTTAGCTTCCTTCTCCCCAGCTAGGCTTTGAACTCTATAATGTCAGGGGCTGTGTTTGTCTTGTCCACTACTAAATATATGTTTAGCCCCATAACAGTGCCTATAATAAAGAGGCCACTGAATAAACAGTGCCAATAAATGAACAATCTACTGAAATTCCATGTGCTTTGTGCCATTTTCTTTGCACTCCTGAATCAAAATTAATCACACACACACACACACACACACACACACACACACCCCTGCTATGCTTCCATGGCATATGTCTTTGACCTCTATTTTAATTAAAAACTTTTTAACAAATAAGGCATGTTTTAAAAAACCTTAAAGTCTGCTCAGGTGGGAAACACATATAAATGGACTATAATGCAGTATAATAAGTGCAAATTTAAAGTGTAAGCAAGATACAAAAAAAAAAGAACAAAAAAGGGAAATCTAAGCAAAGGGTATAGCATGTACAAATGCCCTGTAATGTGAAAAAGTACAAGGTTTCAGTATCAATAAAAGGTAAAGTATGAGAAAAGTTTTGGAGGCATAGTATAACATTCTGGAGGGGGAAATCATCTAACACAGTAAACATAGGTTTCTCCATGACACTACTCTCATGACTTTCTCTTTTTCTCTAAGCTTGGCCAAAAATTGTAAAACAAACAAATCCTGACTTAAATTTCATAAATTACATAATCAATGTCATGCATAATTATGCCTGTAACAATTGGAAAAGTATTTTTCTTTGCTACATTAGAACATGGATGAAGTCACGTGCACATGCTTCATGGCTCTGTCCAGCTGAGACCCCTGGTTGGCTCCATTTCTATGAAAGAAATTTTCTAAAATCAAAGATGGAGAATTAGGCAGAATCCAGATCATGAAGTCCCTATGATGTCGCCATAAGTAGCTTTGATTTTTATAGATAATGAATAGACATGAAAGGATTTTGTTCAAGGGAAAGTTTATCCTCAGATTTGAGTCTTAGAAAGATCACCTTGAAGGCAATGGATTGGAGGTAAAGAAACCAGTAAGGATTCTAATGCAACAGTAAAAGTAACTATAAGAACCTCAATTGAGTCAGTGGCAATTGAGGATGGAGAGAATAGAATTAGAGAGAGAATTCAAAGACAAAATTGACTGGATTTAATAGCTAATTAAGAATGGGAGTGAGCAAGAAAAAAAAAACTAAGGAATGTTTGGACTAGTCATTGTGTCATTTAGTGAGGGAGGTAATACAGAAAGAAGAGTATGTTTGGAAGGGGAATAATTAATTCAGCTTGGGACATGTGATATTAGAGGTGCCTGTGAAATATCCAAGTGAAGAGGTCCAACAAGTTAGATAGACACATGGATCTAAAGCTTTATAAAAACAGCCTTGGTTAGAGATATGGATTTGAGACCTCTCAAAGACCTAGACTAAAGTTTTAATGGTCAACATAAAGAGGAAAGAATGGCTTTGAAGGGCATAAGAATTTATAATCCATAAGATTTGGTGGCTGATTAGATCAAGGGAATGTGAAAAAGAGAAGGGAGTCTAGGACAAGCCTCAGTTTTCTGGTTTTGGAGCTGGGGTGGATGATAGTTCTACTGTTCTGGGCTGAATTGTTCCCTCCAACCTACCAAATTCATATGTTGAAGCCCTAATACCCATTATCTTAAAATGTAACTGTATTTGGAGATATGGCTTTTAAAGAGGTAATTAAAGAAAAATAAAGTGGTATGCATTGGCTGTAGTCCAATATGACTGTTGTCCTAATAAGAATAAATTAGAACATAGACATGCATAGAGAGAGAACACCATGTGGATATGAAGAGGTCGATTTACAAAGCAAGGAGAAAGACCTCAGAAGAAAGCAACTCTGCTGACACCTTGCTCTTGAACTTGGAACCTCTAGAGCTGTAAGAATATAAATTTCTGTTATTTACACCACCCAGTCTGTGGTACTTTGTTATAGCTGCTCTAGAAAACTAATACAGCCACTAACCAAGATTAAGAATATGGGGGACATGGAGGGGTCCCTAAGTGGTTCAGTCAGTTAAGCTTCAGACTTCAGCTCAGGGCATGATTTCACTGTTTGTGGGTTCGAGCCCTGCATCAGGCTTTGTGCTGACAGCTCAAAGTCTGGACCTGGCTTCAGATTCTGTTTCTCCCTTTTTCTCTGTCCCTCCTCTGCTTGCGTTCTGTCTGTCTGTCTATCTGTCTCTCTCTCTCTCAGAAATAAACATTTAAAAAATTTTAAAGAATATTGGGGGCAGGGAATAGGTTTGGAGAAGAGGGTGTCAAAAGAAGAAGAGTTTGATGTGGGATATGTTGAGTTTGAAGTTTCTGAGGTATATCCAGGTAGACATACTCAAATGGTTTTGAAATTCAGGAGATATAAAGTGGTTATAGATACAGATTTGGAAATCATTGACATGCAACTGATACATTAAACTATAGGAGTGGGTGAGATCATCTAAGAAGTGTATATAGAGTAAGAAGATCATCAAGGATAGAACCATAAGCAATATCAACATTAAGGAACAGACTGAAGAAAAGGATTTAGAAAAGGAAAATAATCAGAAAGCTAAGATGAAGAGAGAGAAAACTTATAAGTAATCTTTTAATCCTGTTTTAATTAAAATTAGTTGAGTACATATTGGTCTCTGTCCTCAAAGAACTTTATCATAGTGGCAGAGCCGTCACCTTATTCATTTCTGAATCTCCAACACCAAGTACAGTGCCTGACATTTAATCTCCCTGCAATAAATATTTGTTAAATCACGTGAAATTGAAATCAGGACTTCATTCCTTTTTTTTTTTTTTTTTTTGCTTATTTCTGGAGTGTGTGTAGCATGTGTTGCCACTGGTATTTTAAGTTCATAGTGAAATATCATTTCAATGTGTCCTAAGCTTGGTCCCCTTCCAAACCAACCCCCAGGACAACAGTTTTCATTATAATCTTCTGTCTTTGCCATTCTGGATGTAATTCTGTGCACAGAAGTTATATACATATATGGGTATATCTATGTAACAAATCACAGCACAGGAGCCCCCTGGGTTCCCTCAGGCTCTGGTATGACATATTTGAGCCATATAAATTCAGCTTCTCCTCTGGCATCTGTTTGCTGACTCACTTGCAACTCCACCTCAGCAGTGGTCTCTCGGTCCTCTCAAAGCAGGAAAAGAATACTGTGTGCTGAGAGAGTATGGCAAAGAATCCTCCAGAGAACTGTGAGGACTGTCACATTCTAAATGTAAGTTGATTCATATTTTTCCCTTTTGAGCAGAAGCACGGTTTCACAGTTTTATCGTATTGCAATGTGAACATTAGAAAGTGAAATCAAAGGTGACTTTGAATTATGGCTTGCTATTTTAAGAGCTATTGTGTATTGTTTTATTGTCTTTTAGGCAGAAGCTTTTAAATCCAAGAAGATATGTAAATCACTTAAGATTTGTGGATTGGTGTTTGGTATCCTGGCCTTAACTCTAATTGTCCTGTTTTGGGGGGGCAAACACTTCTGGCCAGAGACACCCAAAAAAGTAAGTAAACGCACATTATTATCTAATGCTTCTGTTTTGAGTTTGATTGAATTTAATTAGTGTTTGACGTGTATCTTAAAATGAAAATCATTAAGTCCCTTTTGCATATATTTTCTGGTCTTATGAAGAATTGAATCAAGATTTTGTTTTCTGTCATTTGTGTAGTTTTTTTGGTAAGAGAAAAGTGTGTTTTCTGCATTTCAGTTAATGATGATAAGAGTAAAATTATCAATTCTTTTATAATGCTTGGGTTTAAGAAGTTAAGACTACTACTAGAAGCAAATTTTTTACTGTGAGAAAAAATACTTTTCATCTCTCTTTCAATTATCTGGGCAGAAGTTGATGGAAAAGTAATTATACAATCACAGAAGAAGAAATGCCGGAAATGACAGCAAAAGATTTTCAGGGATTATGTTTCTGACTTAATGCATCTGCTCTGAGGACAGCCAGGAAACTCCTTTTCAGACAGAGCAATTCTCATACGTGACTTCACATGCATTTATGACTAAAAAAAAAAAAAAAACAACAAAATAACTAGTGCTTTTCTGCTCTTCACCAGCGACAATTGTCACTGACCCATGAGTAATGCCACAAAGATAGAAACAAGGGACACCAAGTCATTAATCACAGGTATCTCAGAAAGCTGATATTAAGGTAATTTGGTAAATCTGGCTGGCCATTGTAATTGATATTTGTTTACTTTAGTGTTATTGTTACACCCAGACTCACACACAATAAGCAAGTTTAGAAGTGACCCAAAGAAAGTAGTTCCTTCATACTAACCATTTCCATTTAAAAGAAAATTAATAAATGTACATGCTACAAGGTGTAAAGATGGCTTTTTGTCTTTGCCACTTTTTTCTCTCTGCATGTGGGTTGTTGTTACTGTTGTTATTAATTTGTTATCATGAGATCATTATTTTTATTTGATAACAGATATAGGAAGAGAAAGACACATATCCAGGAGGGGGGATGAGAGACTAAAAGAAAATGGGTTTAGAGAGACTACTTGGGAGCCAAAGGAGTGATAGGAGCAGAGAGGAAATAACATAGATTGATGGAAAAGGAGAGGTAGGAAGGATAATATAGAAATTAACTGCAGAAATGTCCAAAAGAAAACAGGGAAATAAGGCATAGCTACCCTTGGATTCTTCACCTTAACTGTTGTATGCACTTTCATCTAGTCCTAGAGTGTACCTTATCAAGTTTAAGTAAGAGGGAGAATAAAAAGCAAAACAGTCCCTTTTTTTGTCTGATTTTTTATTTACACCTTGTTCTCGAACAGATTTCAGGCATCACCCAATGCCTATAATTAGCCATTTCTCTCATTCTCTCTCTCTCTCTCTCTCTCTCTCTCATCTCCTCTCTTGCTTTGTGCCCTGCTTCTGAACTACTTTCTGTTCACATATCTTTCTAGAGAAGCCACCTATATTCAAACTCTCAAGGTGGATTAAAAAATAGAGATCAGGAAGGAAACAGCAAATGAATAAGAGTGCCAAAATGCATTCCAATCCAATTCTGCTACCATTTAGCTAATTTCTTAGGTGATATGCTGCCCCACAAATAGAATAGAGGGTCCTTTGGACAATTATAGGTGAGTTAGAGGACAATAAACCCTTTTGTTCTCCATGGCCATAATGTACTTAACTGAGTGTGGTAGGTAGCTAGCCCTTTTGACCACCTGTACAAGCCTGACTAAACAATGGGCCAGATGGCCTTTCTTGTGACTGTTGGTACTGCAAATGCTATTTTGAAAGAGTTTATGTGTTTTTCTAAACTTTCAATGTTATTTGCCTCAGTACAACTATAAATGAAAAGTGGGACCTTGCTTTTATCTTGCAAGGTGTCAAACTCACTAACAGGGCCCTTGGTTCCCTCTGCTTCTGTATTATATCATCTTTATTTCTCACTTGAGTTCTCTTTTCAATTAATTATAAGGAGCAATACTGTGATTCCTCAAACCAAAAGTAAAACCTAGTCAGTGCATGCACAGAAGAGGTGGGGTATGCTACGAAATAAAGCTTATCAAGAATCAAATCTCTTGTGAAGTAATCTATCTTGGGATGTACTTTTCAGCATAGGGAGTCTCAGAAATGAACAAAATTATTGTGAAGTAATCTGGTAAAAGACAATATGTGACTCCTGGGTCAAGTTTTTCCACCATGAACAAAGGTTATTTGTTCTCCATTCCAGTGGGGAGCTGCAATTTATTGTCTTTGATATTTAAGCCCAGGCCTTCACAAGACCCAGCTGGATCTGTTGCAAACTAAGGAACCAGCTGGAGATGTGGACACTTCACTCAGTCCACCACTACCTTTAATTCCCAAAGAGCCCAAGAGACCATCTATGTTTCCGATGGCTAAGACTGCCAATAAGCCTGACTCGGAGCTCACTTAAGAATCCTAGAAAGGAAAAAGTAATCAGATTAGTAGTGGAAGAAGATTTGCAAAGGAAAACAATCCAGGCATCTTACACAAATTAAATACTCTCCCCTTAAGAGTATGGCCTAGCAAGAAACAAAAGTTAACAGATTAAAACCCAGGCCCTTCTGGGCTTTCCTTTACAAGCCTATGGGACCTGTGGGAACCTGTGGGGACAGAATTAGTGATGTTGCTATGCTTATGGATGGAGTGATTTGTTTGCCTTCCTGGGGCTTCCTCCAAGCTCTTAGTGTTGCTTCTTTAGCCTCCATCATAGCTCCTCTTTATTTTGTTTTTCTTTTTTTTTTTTGACATCTGTTTATAATAAGCAGTGTTTATTTAATATCTCACATCTGGTGTTGACATTTCAATGCCAGTAAGTCTTCCCCCTCCTTCCATTACCTCCCACCTTGATATGTACAAAAGATCCAGATTCTTGACCCAAAGTGAGAGTAAGGCATGCTTGATTCCCTCTTCTCATATACCTCAGGCATGAGCACATGTGTATGCATGCATATGCACATGCATACACACACATACACACACTCCAGAAAGAGAAAAACATCCAAATAAAATGAAGCAAAAGGGACTATCCCTGGGGGAGCAGCTGCACTCCCTTGCAGGCTCCAGGCCCTTAACCCACAACCACATATAGGAGCCACTTGAGCTGAATGAAAGCCAGACCATAAAACACTTGTATTCAGCTTTCTCAGTCAAGCAGAAGGCACCTATTCAGTCCCAGAGATTTGGAGAGTGCATCACAATGAGACTCCACTTCTAGGCAGTGACTGCCCAGGGATCTTTGAAGCCAATTCCCTAGAGAAACATTCTTCTTTAAAGCTCCCTGAATTACACATTTAACTTGAAGCAATTAGAAGCCAACTCCCCAGCTAATTAATCCAACATGGAGAAAGCAAGTCATAAAAATCCCAGCCCTTAAATCAACAATTTATAGATTCAGCACAGACCTTGTAACCTATCTGTTCCAATCCTTTGTAAAATGAGGCAAAAGGATAATAAATTAAATAAATGAAATTCTGCCCTTCCTGCCACATCCAGGAACTGTCTGGTGACTTAGGGCTCTTTAGAAACCATAAATCCTAAGGCCCACATAGCAATCAACAGATTACTGGGGGTATCCTCACAACTCCTCCGTACTACCAGTATGAGAAGAGAAGTGGTAGGGATAGGTGGGCATCCTTCTGCCCTCCCCCCACCTCAACTGCAAATAATCATTAAGACAGTGTCACCCAGGATCGCCAGCCCAATATCATTTCAATATCACTGAAAATCCTTTGCTTGGAAAAAGCACTTCCTTGCTAAGTCTGGATCTAGTTTTCTTGTGCCTATTTCTCTAATGCTGGCATTGGCCAGAGACCCACTTTCTTCTTCTTCAACTCCTCTTCTAGGCACACAGGAATACAACTCTCTTTCCTCAGTTTCCTGGGCTTTCCTGCACAGCAGTTTGGTGGGTAAACTGTGGGTCTGGAGAAGTATTCATGCCCTCAAGGAAAACGCTGGAGTTGGAGTTGTAGCTGAAATCTCTTTAGCAGAGGGACTGAGTTTCACCAGATGGCACCACATTGGGATTTTAAAAAAGAATACTTCTCATTTTATTTTCCTCCCAAACCATTGCAGGAGGAAAGTCCACCCTTAGACAGACAGAAGCTCTCATGGGGCCAGCTCTTGCTCTGGGTTATTAAGAGGCAGCGACAATTATATAAATGAGGACTCTGGATGTTATGGGCACATTCTAATTTAGTCCCTCCATGCTACCAAGGCAGCATTTGCTAAGCAACTTACATGGCACCAACAAGGAAAATCTGGGTCCTTAGAAGGAACTGTCCTTTACAGGCTGGGAGTGGGACTGGGGCTGTATCAGAAAAGTAGCCCAGGTGATCAACAGGTAGTAGCAGTCCAATCATCAACCTGACAGGTGTCAGTCCAAATCTGAGCAAAAGTAATTTTGTCAACTATTCAACATTGCATCTGGCAAGGAGTGGGAGATAATGATGGGAACTGAATCTCCAGAGAAATTTGGTGACTTGTTCAAGGTCACACAGATTTTAAGTGGCAGAGTTGAGGCTAGGACTAGAACCTGGTTCTAAGGATTCTTTCTACTATTCTTAAATTGCAAATAAGAATGAGGGGTGGTGGAGATAGTGGGTATGGGAAAACTTCCAAGCTAACTTGAGTCTTTAGATGAAAGAAATGGTTTTTATCCTGTTGAAAAAGAGGAATGTCTGTGCTGCTTATGCCAATTTTTTTCAGGGCTGAGAGCTGGTGATTGAAGATGCAGAAGTCCAACTTTGCATAAGAAACAATGTGTCTGCTCTGTGTTGGTAAAGAAATACCCAGAGGCCCTTTAATTCCCACAGGCTAGGTTGGTAATAAAATGGTACAATGCATTCCCTTCCCTTCCTTCCAGCTTAACACCTGCTAGCCAACTATTCTGAGCATGTATTTCACCTTTGGAGAGTGTACCTCATAAACATACAGTAAAGGATGAAGGTGGAGAGAAGAGTGACTAGATTAATCACAGGCTTCAAGAAACAAACCTAAGCCAAACGTCCTCAGATCCCTTTCAGGAGAGGCTAAAGGCACTCGCCCCCAAAGCAGATCCATCGCACTGGGGTCTGAGGCAACATTATTTTTTATAAAAAAAACCCTTTCATTTCTAATCTCAGAGAATGCCACAAACTGAGGTACGAAATGGAAAACTGTGAAAGGGGGAAGTTAGGACTCGGCTCATCTGTACCTGAGTGGAGGATTTAACTGGAATGAGGAAAGAATTCCTGGACAGAGAAGAGAAATGAGTTTAGTTTTGTTCCATGTTTTCTCAGTGTGGTCTTCTTACATCTCTCACCACCTGAACTTAACCACATATCTATTAATTTCACTTCTGAGTCATATTCCATCCCATAGGCTTCCCTGTCTCACTCCAGAACTCTGGTCCTTAGAGTTAAGACCAGGCCTATGTGTGAGTAGAACAGGAACCTATCTGAGTGGTGCTGGAAGAATGCCCTTGCCTCTCAAATATCTCCTATTCCTGGTGTCATTGTGCTTAAAATCCATCATTAGTAATTCATTCTTTTGACTTCCATATTTCACTCAATTTTAAGAGTCAAATACCCATCACTATCATCTTGGTGTGAAATCATTTGTCAAATTGATTTCTTCTTTGATATAAGGACCTGAAGCACCATGAGATTCCTAAAGTCTAGACAGAAGACAAAGGGATAGAGGGAGATGGGTAGAAGGGGAAGGACTAAGAGAGTACAAAGGAAACAGGATATGAAAAGGACAGAAAAGGGAACCTAGAAACAGCAATGGTTAACTTTCCCTATTTGCCGATTTGACAGCAGTGTACTCCTCACCACACTCTGTCATTGCTCTGTCCTCCCTGAAGTAAAACAGAGTTGGGGACAGTGTGAGATGAGCTACTGAGAGCCCACTCATGACTGACTCAGACCAGTCATCCTGTGTCTGCTTTAGTCAGTATCTGGAAAGGACAAAACCATTTGTTCTTTCATCTCCAGAAAGATTCTCAGCCCCTGAGCAGTTGAGCTTAGTAGAGAGAAAAGTACCTCTGAGGCTAAAGTCATGAGCTCAGTGTTCATATGGGCCAGTGGGGCTTGCATAACCATTACCCAAGCAATGTGCTCCACAGGGACCTAGGCGAGACAATATGTCTGGATTTGCTCAAACACATCCCCAAACAGTCCAAAGTGGGCCACCGGCATCATCTTCCTAGACAAAGGCAGCCTGTTCCCAAAGGACACCTACGATAATAGAATTCCATCTGGGTGAATATATAGCTTGCCACATCCCCCCCCCAAACCAGGATACACACATAAATGAAGTCATTCTGATCCCACTCCATTTAGCAGCCTATCATTGCTAAAAATAAGTCAATAATCTGGTTAATGAATATAATCAAAATGGACCTCTTCTCCCCGACCAAACCAAACCAAACCAAACAAAAAAAAAAAAAAAAAAAACTTCTTTGAAGGAATGTTGAAAGTAATCAAGATCTGCTGAGCTTGGCAGTTTCCAATAGTTTTCATCTAGCAAAGTGTCCAAGTGAAGTGCATTGCCAACAGTGCAGGAAAACTCATTCCACAGAGTACACTGAAATTCTAAATGTCACCGGTATGGTTCCATAGTCTTCTACCAGTGATTGAAAATACAGCCTGTATTTTTTCTTTTGCCCAGGTAGGCAGCATTCCAACATCCCCTAGTCTCTAACCTCATTTTTCCATGCAATAATCCATCAGTGGTGCTCCTGATGAAACAAACACCCCACTCCACCCCCAATGACTAGTAGTGTCAACATCTGTCTCAATAAAAGATAGTATTTCTAAAGAAATCCCCTTCCATTGGGGGATCTGACAAGACTGGACCTGTCCTTTACTTAGGTCAGGCCCACTGAGAGTTCAATTTCTTGCCATAGGTAGACATTTCTCAAGTTGGCTGCAGAGCTGGAATTGAGGACATATTTATAACTAGAAGCAAATAAAAAGTCTAAAAGAATTTGTTTGCTACCTGTCACAAACCAGGCCAGACTTCCTGAGTTAACTCTGCAGTTGCTGGGAGGTTGTAAATACCATTTCCTTCCCCTTTTAAAGTATAGTGTCTTAAAAGACCTTGCAATGTTTAAAATCTCTTTATGGAGATAAGAATTTGTCACTGGTGGGAAAAACTTATGCTGAATACTTATTACTTAATTGAGTATACCCAATACTTAAGCACTGACCCTGTCTGAGGCACTGCAGGGCTACAAAGAAGTAAATGACATTGTCTCTTCCTATTCAGCAGCTACATAGACTTTTCACACTTGAAGCAACATTGTTTCTACAAACCCTTCCAATTTGTTTTTTCACTTGAGCTAGGGACAATGTGACCAGGTTAAACTAACATTCAGTAACAGACACTTGCAGACATTAAAAAGCAACCCAAAGCTCTAAAAGGCTGTCACTAGGAGCCATATCATTAGAAAGCAACATTGGCTGTATAAATGACTTGTTTTAGCGGTTTTGGTTTACCAAATTTTTTTGTAAGGAAAAATGAGTATGAAAAAACTTGATAGCAAAAAGTGTTCTAACAACAGGAATAAGACAGATTTCCACATGGCACCATCATGTCTGGCCTGGTTTGTGACAGGTAGCAAATTACTTTAGGTTTGTTATTTGCTTCTAGCTAAAAATGTGTCATCATATTGGTAATGGACTTACTCCTAAACTGGGACACTTGACAGGGCTGGTCTTCTTGGTCCTAAGAAAACATTACCTCTTTTAGAGGGCCAGAGAGATTCTGGAGTTTTGCTTCAACCCCTCAAGAAAGACTTGATGAGAAGACTTTTCAAGGCACTATTCTTGTACGATACTGTATTACTTAGTGCAAGGCACTTGAAACAATTGTTGAATTCTATATATATTCAATAATATACTTGAGGCCATCTGAATTAGGTTTGAAAAACAAAACTCAGGAATAAACTGAGTAGGTTTAGTTAGCCCATAAAAGAGATGGTCAGGGGAAGGCAATAAATGTTTCCTGGAGTTGAAATGGAAAAAGGAAACAGTTGAGGTTACATAAGACTATTACCTAATATTGGCCAAACAGAAAGTTCTTCAGATTCTAAAGAAGACAGACTCAAGACTGTTAAGGCAATATTAAAGTCCTAGTTAGATAAAGAGATAAAGAGCAATACCTAAGCATTCTTCATATGTTCAAATCTCTTTCTCAGCCCTAATGAATTTCATGGGGAGAGGGGATAAACACTACTTGGAAGGGAAGTAGTAACTTAAAGCAGCAGCAGTTTTACATGATCCCTCTGCTTAACACAAGGGGAAAATACTTTACAGGCTGGTTTGCAAAAATATCATTCACTATTTAGTCAAGGCTTCCAAGAAAACTGTTGTAATTTTAGTGATTAGTTCAGCAACTTGGGTTGAATAAAAAACACTGGCTCTGAAGGGATCCCCATATCAGCTCCAGTGCCAAGAAGCACCTCACTTTAATCTTGAGTCTCAGAGCATTCCCACTGGTAAGCTGCTGAGATGGCACCTCATCACAAAGGCTCCAGAAAGAGAAGGTGCCCTAGATATTACCCAATTAAAGCGTCTTATGAAAGGACACAATTAGTATCTTAGAACTTGTTTTCCTCTATTCTTCCAGACATATGACATGGAGCACACTTTCTACAGTAATGGAGAGAAGAAGAAGATTTACATGGAAATTGATCCAGTGACCAGAACTGAAATATTCAGAAGTGGAAATGGTACTGATGAAACATTGGAAGTACATGACTTTAAAAATGTAAGTTGAGGGGCGCCTGGGTGGCTCAGTTGGTTGGGCATTCGACTTCGGCTCGGGTCATGTTCTTGTGATCTGTGAGTTCGAACCCCACATGGGGCTCTGTGCTGACAGCTCAGAGCCTGGAGACTGCTTCAGATTCTGTGTCTCTCCTCTCTCTGTGCCCCTCCCTGACTCGTGCTCTGTCTCTCTTGCTCTCAAAAATAAATAAAAGCCTTAAAAATAAAAAAAAAAAGAAATAAAAATGTAAGTTGGTTACTCACCTCCCCAAGGCTTCCTACTTAAAATATTAGAACATTTGAGTAAAGTTAAAAATAGCCTTTAGCCTCCACTTAGTTTATAAAACAAAGTTTTCCCTTTGAATTCAAATTTTGCCATCCTGGGGCTTTGACAGATCATGGACCTCATTAACTGTTGCTATTTCAGGAAGGTTTATTTATTTATTTATTTATTTATTTATTTTTGGTCTGTTTATAGGGTTACACTGGCATCTACTTTGTAGGTCTTCAAAAATGCTTCATCAAAACTCAGATTAAAGTGATTCCTGAATTTTCTGAACCAGAGGAGGAAATAGATGAAGTAAGTAAGAATATTAATAGTGGTAGGAAAAGCCTTCATTTATTGGGTGTTAACTATGTGCCAGACATTGTACTAAATGTACTCTCATTTGATTCTCACAATGACCCTACAGATAGTGCTATTATTATCCCCACTTTCCAATGAGGACACTGGACTCAGAACCAAAAAGTGACTTGCCCAAGGTCACAAAACTAATGAGGAGCAGATTGTGATCTTGAACTCAGGCCTTTTGAAAAACGAAGTTCATGCTGTTAGGAGAAATGCTATACTTTTATACCTGGGTAGCCATTAGCATTCTGTACATTTGCTTCTAAACCAAAGGTCTCTAGTAAGACATGTGAGCCAGAGGAACCAAAGCAATCCTGCTTGATAAAGTCTTAAAAAGAAAAGTCCCAAGGTCACCTGAGATCCTTGCCACTTTGATCACACTGTGGCATTCACTTACTTAAAAGATTCCAGTTCATTCACCTTACCATTGTATTCTACACTGCTAATGAAATAATCTGCATTTAACCTCACTAAGAAAGGCAAAATCAAAGAAGGTAAGAACTGCAGTGTAATACAAATTCTCTGAAAACATACTGTCAGGCCAAGATAAGGCAACCTAAGAGAGTGGTGCAGTCACTAAATGGCCCCTGAAAGCCTAATGGGAGATGGAGGATTATTGCCTAAAACACAACCATCACTAAAGTCTTTGAGGCTCTTAATGGTTCCCAGATATTCTGCCTGTAACTACAGTATGTTGTTATCAGTGAAGGCATAAGGGTTAGCTAAAGCCATATTGTGGCAGCACATTCCCACTGTAGCCAGAGAGAAACAAATATTTATTCGGTTTTTTTGGTTTTCTTTTAATGTTTAATTGGAAAATCTAAAATGAAATTATGGCAATGGCACAGACATTGCCAATGGCAATGGTCTATGTACTATAAAGACCTCTTTCTTTTTTCTCTCCCCCACTTTTCCCACTATTTTCCTACATAACTCTTTCTATTTTAATTCTCATCTACCCATTTATCTTTTTCTTCTCCTTTCCTTATTTTTTGAGGGGTGAGATGGGATAGGGAGCCCTTTATCCTTTCTTTTACCCAAGTCTCAGAGCTGTCATTGGCTCCCCTAGACATGCCATTGGTCTCTTTATGGCCAGGAAAATTACAGACCCTTGTTAATAGCATTTCCAGGGGAAAAAAAGAAGCTTTCCCAGAGACAATGCTGTGCTCTCAAGGTCTACGGTAGTGAAAAATTTTGGAGATTAAAAAAATAATAAGCATAAATTTGATGCATTTGAGGAACATAACAACTTCCAGGATATTCGGAATTACTGCGGAAGGCAAGGATAAGATGAAAGGAGAATCAATAGGATAAAAAGGCAGTAACTATTGCTTTTTTTTTTAACAGAAAATAATGTAAACATTTGAGTAGGGCCAGCCAGCAATAAAACCTTGAACTAATACAACAGGATATACTTTTCTGAAAAAGATAAAGACAAAGGCCCATAATGTCTTATTTTGGCCCTAATTTATTCTTCAATTAATTTTGCCAAATCTTTTAAATAACAAAAGTATTTATCTCATGATAGTGATATTACTTTTATCTTCAAATATATATGCATTCAGACTGCAGAGTTTTTATGAGGTAAGTTTGCAGTTCTGGATGACAAAACCCCTCTTAGTCTGTTCTCAACACTATATCTATGGTTGGCTCATGCTAAACATACAAAGCAGGTATCTAAATAGGCCTGATTTTGCTAACAAAGCTACTCAGCATACCAAACTCATTTTCTAGAATCCCTTTCAATGCATCCCAAGGTCTTTACAGACTCAAAGGTGAAGGATCTAAGACTTGAGAGTTTTAAATAACTAGCAGAAAAATTCTACAAAGCCGTATTCAGAGAAGGAATAAAAACACTGAAATCACAAAGCTAGAAAGAAACAAAAAAGTAAAAGCCTTATTAAGAGTAGAGGGAAATGTCAAGGTGCCTGGGTGGCTCAGTTGGCTAAGTGTCTGACTCTTGATCTTGGCTCAGGTCATGATCTCACAGATCATGAAATCGAGCCCTGCATCAGCCTCCATGCTGTCGGTCCTAGACCTACTTGGGATTCTCTCCCTCCCTCTCTCTGTCTGTCCCCCACTCACTCTCTCTCCCTCTCTCTTTCTCTCTCTCTCAAAATAAATAAATAAGCATTAAAACAATTTTTGAAGAGTAGGAAAAAATTTCAGGGCCCAAAAGGCAAGTGAGTAAGAAAGTAGGTATACAGGACAACTACTTCCAATAAAAGAAATGGAAGAGAAGGCAGTGTTCTTGACAATATAAGAAAAGATACCTAAAGAAAAAACACTGTGAGACAAACTCTAAGCATCTAGAATGAAAGGAGTAAAATAGTGGTAAGGCCAGTGAAGTCACAAGCTGAAGACTTAACTTTAAGACAAAAAAAGACATCTTTTACACTACAACTAGCCACCATTAACAGGAAAATCTTGTAAAACCAAAATAGTAAGTTCAGTTGCTATTTAATTGATCTCACCAGTTTGGATTATACGAGTTTTTTTCAGCTTCAGATCAAATGCTGCTTGCAATCTTAGTTGCAAACCTAAAAGTATGCAGGCACTTATAACACCCGTTTAAAAGAGCAAAAACAAATGTAAATCACTCAGAGTTCCAGAAGCCCAATTAAAACATATGTGGCCCAGTGGGAGGCCCAGAAAATGATGGATAGCCTTCCTAACTGTAAATGAAATGGTAGCAGAGCAAGCTCCTGGTACAGTGAGCAGCCTTACTATTAGAACTGAGAGACAGATCAGTTGTTAACTCTTCCAAAGGCACCAACTGTATGCAAATACAGAGCTAGTTCACAGACAGCTCTGGGATTGGAATTGTTATCCAGACTCAAAATACAGTGTTTTCCAGTATCCCATAATGTCTCACTCATTTTATTAATTTCTCTGCCTATCCTTACCCTGAACTTCTCTCAGAATGAAGAAATTACCACCACTTTTTTTGAACAGTCTGTGATTTGGGTCCCAGCAGAAAAACCTATTGAAAACCGAGACTTTCTGAAAAATTCCAAAATTCTGGAAATTTGTGATAATGTGACCATGTATTGGATCAATCCCACTCTAATAGCAGGTATGGGTTCTTTTTCCTCCTCTTTCCAAAGTCAGTAACAGGTTAATGTTTCCATCATTTAGAGACTACATTTCTAGGAAAACAAATGATCAGCTTGTATCTTCTCAGATGAAACTGTATGTGCTGACCACCAAAGGAGGAAGGATTTTTTTCACAGCCAAGTTATAAATCAGATAAGTTAATGATGACAGGATTTTAAATATCCCAGCAAAGGTAATACCACCCTAATGTGACTAGTGATAGCAAAAAACTAATCTATCTTTGCATATCTGTATTCATTGCAGTCAGGATACCAGACTATTGCTCAAACCACTGCATAGCCAACCCAAGAATGGAAGAGAGAAGAGCCAAACAATGCTCTGTTGTCACAAGAATGATTCTCTGTGTTGAATGGTGGCATTCTCCCCAGAATACAGGACAGTCACTGTAATACAAATTTCTTTGTGGCTGTTTTAGGAATCACTATAAAATTGAGGGCTAGAGGTCTATAGTAGAAGAGGCCAGCTCTCAACTTCCAGTCAGCTCATAGAGAAAGCAAAGGTCTCTTGACATCTTATTCTGCCCAGTTAACATAGAATTTGGCCTCCCACATTCTAGACAGCATAGAATACTATTTATTCAAGAGAGACCTCTCTAACCAAAGCAGGAATCTATTGGTTCCCTTTGGCAGCTTAAAAAAGCAGGCAACTAAAGGCAATGTGGTATTCTGGATTGGATGCTAAAACTTCTGCTTCAACATTCTTTTTCTAAAAGACATTAATGGAAATAAAGATGAAATCTGAATAAAGTCTATAGTTTAGTTAATAGAACTGTAACAATGCTAATTTCTTAGTTTTCATAATTGTACTATGGTTATGTAGGGTGTTAATGTTAGAAGAAACTGGATAAAGGGTATATAGGAACTCTGTATGATCATTGCAACTCTTCTGTAAATGGAAGATTATTCGTAAATAGAAAGTTATTTTAAAAAAACATTTTAAGACAGAAAAGAGAGAGGAAAGGAGAAGAAGACAGAGTGCATTGAATCAAATCCAGCAATCAAAAAATATTTACTGAGCACTTATCACAGGTAAAATCATTGTGGAAGACACCTACGTCCGCTATTCTTGTTTTTAAAATTAGGGTGCTAGTAAGACAAACAGTAAGTATTCAATGCCAAATGAGCAAAGAAGAGATCTGTGTACATGGGAATAGTCAGATTTGTTTGCAGAAAATCTCTTTAAATTTGGAGCTGAAGGAGTTTGGAAAAGTGGTTCATGCTTGCCTAAATGATGATAGCAACAAGAAAATGAAAATCTCTATTCCCAACACCATTACCCCAAGGACTTTTTTTGGGAACCATTTGCAAAGCAGATAAATCAAAACTTTGTGATTATTCCCTTAGTTTCAGAGTTACAAGACTTAGAGGAGGATGGTGAAGATCTTCACTTCCCTACCAATGAAAAGAAAGGCATTGAACAAAACGAGCAGTGGGTGGTCCCTCAAGTGAAGGTGGAAAAGACCCGCCATGCCAGACAAGCAAGTGAGGAAGAACTTCCAATAAATGACTATGTAAGTTACATTCATGTTACTCTGTTAGAGGGATAGCAAAGAGACCACAAAAAATGAACTACACTTTAGATCAAAGTCATTAAAAGGAACACGGTCATTGTTTTAACAAAAAATTTAAGAAACTTGGAATCCCTAGGGGGCTTTGATCAATTCATAATCAATCTTGATCAGACTAAGGAATTTAGTTTCCCATCGGTCCCCAGTTCACATAGTCTTATAGTCCTTCCCTGCTTGGTGGGCCTCTTCTTAGTGAGCCTTCCCCTCCAACCCTGGTTTATTCTTCTTTCAGACTGAAAATGGAATAGAATTTGACCCCATGCTGGATGAGAGAGGTTATTGTTGTATTTACTGCCGTCGAGGCAACCGCTACTGCCGCCGCGTCTGTGAACCCTTACTAGGTTACTACCCGTATCCATACTGTTACCAAGGAGGGCGGGTTATCTGTCGTGTAATCATGCCTTGCAACTGGTGGGTGGCCCGCATGTTGGGGAGAGTCTAAAGGCAAGTTTGAGCTCAGATGCTTAAACTTTTGGCGGTCAACATATAATAAATGCATGCTGTTCAATGAATTTCTGCCTACGAGGCATTTGGCTCCTAGTAGCCAATACTCCAGAATCACTTGTAGGTAACTTCTCTCTTCATGTTCTAATAAACTTTTACATTATCATCAATGGCCTGAT
This sequence comes from Hyaena hyaena, assembly GCF_003009895.1. Classification (NCBI taxonomy): domain Eukaryota; kingdom Metazoa; phylum Chordata; class Mammalia; order Carnivora; family Hyaenidae; genus Hyaena; species Hyaena hyaena. The sequence continues at coordinate 28,798 of NW_024081366.1, forward strand.
TGCTGCTGAATACACTGGGTAAGTGTTTACTAAGAATATTTCCTGCAACTGAAATGGAGCATATCTGTCTAACATGGATGACAATGATTAAATCTTGCATTGTATCAGGTTTGGGGAGTAGGAAAGGGCAAAGAATAAGGATTCTCAAATATCATAGTTTACTATGTTGTAGTGAGAAGTGGAAATTAGGGGCTGATGATAAAATATCCCCATAACTTATGCATAAAAAAATTTGTCTTTTTGTGCATAGTCCCAGTGTTTAATTATCTGAGAGACATATTGTGGTCTTGCTCAAGCATCTGTTAAGCTGCTAGACAGGCGGTGAGTCACAGCAGGCCAGCACTAAAATATTCCAAGTGCTCAGACTCAGCAAAGGAGAAAGCTAACCTAGCAAAATGGCTCCCAGGCTCTCCTCCTGTAAACAGAAACTCAACTTTGGACATATTCAACACTTTATAACCTTCAGGTCTGACTTCTTTTTAGATTAGTGTCTGGTTACATAACTTTCCAAGGCAATTGTCTGGAAAGGGAGAATCCATAAATATCATTCACAAAAACAGGCATCATAGGAAATCACCAAGCTGAGGAAACAAATGGGATTTCTCCCCCTCCAAAACCACAAGGAACTAGCAGTATGCCACTTTTTTTTTTTAAATTTTTTAATGTTTACTTATTTTTGATAGAGAAAGAGAGTGTGTATGAGTGGGTAAGGGGCAGAGAGAGGGAGACACAGAATCCGAGGCAGGCTCCAGGCTCTGAGCTGTCAGCACAGAGCCCAACGCAGGACTCAAACTCATGAACCAAGAGATCATGACCCGAGCTGAAGTCAGAGCCTTAACTGACTGAACCATCCAGGTGCCCCTAGTAGGATGCCACTTTCTTAAAGGAAGGGTAAGGCCTAGTTTCCAATCACCTGATACTTTTTTTGGGAAAGGGAAAGGGGGCAAAGGAGAGAGAAAAAGCACTGGTTAGAAGATAATATTAATCTTAATGTCCCAGCCAGTTCTAGTTTCAAAATTCCTGTCTACCAATCTGTCACACCTTCCAGTATCACTTGACTCTAGTCTCTTCATTGCTCAACCTCAAGGTTAATGTGTCATGAGAATATCTGTCTGGCACTTTCCATCAGAAAAGCATTTTCAAAGAGTAAAGTCTTCACCAAGATCCTTGTGGGCCAGGAGTAATTTCCCCCTTTTTAATAGTTGAGGAAGCAAATAGAAACAGATTTGCCCAAGGTTAAGATTAGCCAGTTATTGATAATTAGCATACATACCATACTTGGATTATAATTTTCACAGAATGAGAGCACAACAAAACATATATAACAATGCAGCATCACTGAAAATATTTTATTTTTTATTAATGATTTAGAAGACATCTGAGAATTTTGGAGTACTTCAATTATTGTAATAGACATTAATTTATAGTTGAAATAGGAAAATGTAAAAAAAATGAGATTAATTTGAGGTTGTGTGGATTTTCTGATGTTCTCTATCATTGTTTTTTTTAAATCATTCATTTTAACATTGGTTTTTAAGATTAGCCAATAATTTTAAATTCCTGAGGCACTCAATTTTCTGCAGTCTCCATTGTACTATATATGTTATACCCTTTGGGATACAAATGAAGTAGAAGGTATAGTCCTTATTTTCAAGGAAAAATAAGACACCCAAATATATATAAGCCAAAGAACAGAAATTTAGATATAATCTAACTATAGTTGTATAGGGCATGCTATATTCATGTGCATAAACACCCAGACAGGTACACACACACACACACACACACACACACGAGGTATAGAAAGTTCCATGTCACATATTAGAGCTAAGAATTCCATTCACACTATTTTTATTCAGGAAGCATTTCTTCTTCAAATGAGCTACATCAGTCTGCACATAATTTCACAATGGGGAAAGTGTGATCCCCTTAATGAAGCAGACCATGAGTTCAAAAGAAAATACAAAGGATATCCCTAAAGAACCATTCAAATCATCTCATGTTTAGGGGCACCTGAGTGGCTCAGTCGATTAAGCATTAACTCTTTTTTTAATTTAAATATATATATATTTTACAAATAGTTTATTGTCAAGTTGGTTTCCATATAACAACCAGTGCTCATCCCCACAAGTGCCCTCCTCCATGTCCATCCCCCCCACACACCCATCAGTCCTGTTTGTTCTCATCATTCAAGAGTCTCTCATGGTTTGCCTCTCTCCCCCTGCCCCACCATTTCCCCCCTTCTACTCCCCCATGGTCCTCCATTAAGTTCCTCCTAATCCTCCTATATGTGCAAACATATGGTATTTGTCTTTCTCTGTCTGACTTATTTCGCTCAGCATAATACCCTCAAGGTCCATCCATGTTGCTACACATGGCCAGATTTCATTCTTTCTCATTGCCATACAGTATTCCATCGTATAGATAAACCACATCTTCTTGATCTATTCGTCTGTTGATGGACACTTAGGCTCCTTCCATGTTTTGGCTATTGTTGAGAGTGCTGCTGTGAACATTGGGGTACATGTGCTCGTATGCATCAGCACTCCTATATCCCTTGGGTAAATTCCTAGCAGTGCTATTGCTGGGTCATAGGGGAGTTCTATTATTAATTTTTTGAGGAACCTCCACACTGTTTTCCAGAGGGGCTATTTAAGAGTTAACTCTTGATTAATCAGCGATTAACTCTTGATTTCGTCTCAGGGTTCTTTGGATGGAGCCCCACGTTGGGCTCCACACTGGGCATGGAGCCTGCTTGAGATTCTCTCTTCTCTCTCTTTCTCTCTCTCTCTCCTTCCCTCCCTCCCTCTGCTCCTCCCCCAGTCTCACTCTCTCTCTAAGAAAATAAAATCATCTCATGTTTAGCAAAAAACAAGCCAAAACACCAAAAAGACAAAACCAAACATATTAGTCTTTCACCTCATACAGGCCCAAACCAGACTGAAAGGGAGAAAGTGTGATATCGATCTGTCATAGATTTTTGCCCCTCGTTTGAGTCCTGTGCAGACTCTTACATCACGCCTTACACTGCCCTCAGCTCAACCCCACTGAAACTAGCACTGCCTCTTTTCCTTTCACCACCCTTCCCTAAGCTCAGAGTCCCCATCATAAGAAATGACACCAAAGTAACTCTGACCCCCCCAAGCCAGAGACCTTGTAGTAATTCTAATGTTCCTTGTCCTCCACTCCAGTCTCTCACCAAATACTGCCAGCTTGCCCTCCTGAACCACCCCCCAATTATGCTTATAGTCTCGGCCACAAGTTATTTCTTAATACAACTGTCACAACCTCCTCCCTATTGAAGTCCCCAGGCTGTGAACTGAAGCTAGGACAAATGCTTTTAGATACAGTTAATTTTTCACATACAGATTTTATGAATGCCATTTCCTTTCCTGAAAGACTAAAATAGCTACTTACTACATTAAAGATTAGAACTAACTTGCATTCAGATAGTCTTTCCTCAAACCACTCTCAACCACCACCTCATATCACTTTTCTTCTCCCACTACACTACCACTTTGCTTGTCTCAGTCACATTAGCTTCATGCTCCATTTGTGCATCCCATGTCCTTTACAGACTTTTCTCTAACTTGTGACAATTTTAAAAACCCACTTTTTTTTTTTTTTACCTAAACATGCAACCTAATTCCTCTCTACTTCATTCTATGCCTGTGTAAATTAATATATCATTCAATGTGCACATCATTTACGTAAGATTTTAACTTGCAAGTTCTGGAAGAGGGCCCATATTCTCCCCCATTTGGCTCTGTCCAGAACCTAGAACAGTACCAAAAGCATGCACGTGGCTTTTCCATTTTTTTAATTGAAAACAATGAGAAAGTAGAGAGGGAAGAAGGTGAAACACAACAGGAGGTTGTAAAAGAGCACAGCTATGAGGCTCTTTAGAGTATTATTACCGAAAATTGGCAGTGCGTTATAGTGAAATTTGGATTGAAAGTTCTTATCTTACTTAAATCCATTTTTGTGTTCCTTATTTTTTGACACATTCCATTTCTAGAAGTATGAAGAATCCTTCTAATCCCAGAATTATCAAAAGCATCAATGATTGCCCACAGCTAATTTATCTATTTCCATTATAATGCAGGCCTTTTGCATTTCCTTCAGAATTTTCAATGATTCCATGTATATAAAAGAAAAATAGGCAAAAAACACATCTGCCATGAAATCACAAGAAATATCATAATACCTTTCAGATTCTTCGAGGATCTAAATTCCAATCAAGAAAAGTCGGGTGAGGCAAAGCCATCCATTGCTCCCACTCAGCATAAGGGCACTATGCATTAGTGCGATCAGTGCCTTCCTGCACACCTAAAATGGCTCTTTGGCAGGACTAGGGACAAATGAAATCTATTTTGAGTCTTTATATATAAGGCTCACTGTCTGGCTGAGTCCAAAACTGTCACTTTGGCTCCTAAAGTCTAACGCTGAAAGCTTACTGAGATAAATATGGACCTTCTCATTCAGGCTGTCAGGAAATGCGTGGGTCTATTTTATTTATACCCTTAAAAAATGATTTCATTTTGGCTTTCCTTTTTTGAAGAAATTTCATTCTGGGGCTTAATTTTGCTGACAGCATGCTGTTCCCTAACAGGAAAGAAAAGTAGCTCCATATTAAAAAAACAGGTATTACTGTACACACACAAAAATACCATCAATGGCTCATTCCCAAATCTTGCCCCTAAGTCTCCTCTGGTAACTTTAATTATTTCCCATGAAAGGTACTTACCCAAGAACTGCACTGATGATTTATTTAGATTAATAGTCAACTCTGGCATTGTGTAGCCTAATGAGTTAAGAGTCAGTTGTATGTTTACTACTTTGAGTTCCATTTGCCTATGTTTTCTTCCATTCACTTATTTGACACTCAGACCTATTGTTCTTGCTAAAAGGGCTCAGAAAGAGAGAGGCAGATTGAACACAAAGGAAATAGACTAAGCCACAAAAAATCCTTCAACCAAAACAAACAAAAAACCCCCAACAACTCCATAGTACTGAGATAATCTTAGTCTAACAGTGATATGAATATTCTTTCTATATTTATCCTTCCCTGCTAATGCTATCATTTCCCATTGTGAATTTTCCACTGATAGCAGTATTTCTGCTGGTCTTACTTACAAAGATGTTGACTACTAAAACACAATTCAGATTCATACCCGTACAAATCATCAGTGAACCAAGAATAAGAAACTTTTAGGGGATTTAGGGTAAATGCCTTAGCTATGGTTGTGTTGCTGAAGGAGAGAGTAAGAAAGTGGCAATGTGACCAGGTACAAATAGAACACAGGGATGTGAGCTTGTTTATTTTGCAAAGGGGCCCATAAGGCATGCCAACTCACAAATTCACTGTGTCCACTAAAATCAGTTCCTTGCGATGGGGGTTGCTGCTTCACAGCAATGTTGCTGTAGTCATGGGTATCTATCTGGTGCACTACTGTGATGTAAATTCCCCACGTTCACTATAATAGTGTTTGATGTTTTGGTTACACTAAATCATATCATGTTTAAATCAGAATGCTTTGTGGGCAACCTTTTACATTTCCTTTTCCTCCAAACTACTTCCGTTTTTGACAGGTGTCTTTCTACCAGAGCATATCAATCTAGGGTAATTATTTCACTAATATGATCTACAAGCTATGAAGAGTCCAACATCTACTCTGCTAGACACAGCAGCATGGCAGAAAGAAAATAAGTTATTCTCTTTATTTTCTAGTCATTTACAATATATTTGGCACAAGAATATCTATACCCTTTAAACAGTTAAGAAAGTATAAGACAGAACTTTTCAGAAGGATTCAAAAAGGAGAGCAATAATTTACATATGCTCTCAGACAGAGAACTTCTTTCTTCCAAAAACCAATAGTGAAGGTTTTCTCAGAATTATCCTATCAGTTTTGCTGAGACATACCACAAATACCTGATTTCCCAAAGATGTTTGTCTTCTATCTTCTTAGAATCAAGTTCAGTGAGTCTACGGCCATACCACCCTGAACGAGCCCCATCTCGTCTGATCTCGGAAGCTAAGCAGGGTCGGGCCTGGTTCAGTGGGAGAATCAAGTTCAGTGGATGGGAGAATCAAGTTCAGTGGAATAGAACATAAAATACCAAAATGACTTAAACAAAGTATAAGTAAGCAGTCCAGGTAGTCCAGTCAATTGAACCTAACACCTATCTTTCTGCTCCACCATCCTCAGTATGCAGCTTCCATCCTCAAGGTCACTTTATGATCTGAGCTAACTCCAGTTCTAGTCTTCATGTTCATATTCCAGATTGACATCACAAGGAAGCATCACAAAGGCTGTTAGGGAGACTTCTACTTACATATTATAAGCCTAAACTGAGCCACTTGGCCAAATGTAGCCACAAAGAAGATTGGCAATTGTCTTTGATCTGTGTGCATTATCACACCAAATAAAATAATGATTCTGTTATTAAGGAAGAAAGAGAAAAGTTATGCTGGGAGACACAACTGCCAATGCTGCCACACCTTGCTATTTGTTTAAGATCTAGAATCTCTATTATTAAAAGTCATCCCTTTTGTATTCAGTAGCTGTCTTCCAAAATCTCTGAATCTAATTGTACTACTTGAAAAGTGGTAAGACATTAACAGTTTAAGATTCATTCACATATGATCACAAACCAGTCTATGAGATTAATTTTTTTTCTCTGAGGAAGGTGACCATAAGTAAAGAAAATCAAAAATACTAATGGGGAAACAAATAAAGGATATGTTATGGGAAAGCATCCACAGGTTGAAAATCTGAGGGTAGGGAGACAGACAAAACCAATTTTACTTCACAGTTTTGCTGAGGACTAATCTCACATGTCTAGATTGATACAGTGGTATGCAATTACTGAAGTCTGTACATCATTCCCAAAGATAATGTGTCACAAAGCAGATAACTCCAACAACTAGTATCTTTTGTAAGGTTTTTATTTGTTTTTCATTTTTATCAGGCATGTGGGGAGGTGGTTCTAAAAGATGTAGAACTGGTTACAAAAAGGAAAGAAAAAACATTCAAATAACTACAGCTCTTATATTGGAATCAAAATAGAGCACGATTTTGAAGAAAAGTATTTCTTTTCAAAAATCCTTATCAGATTTTGGAGTAAGACCTTTACAGAATGAATATTACTCATCAAAGAGGTTTTGTTTTGACAACTTAAATTGACTAGAGAAAGTTCATCTTCTACATTATAGGGAATCAAAATGTGTCTAGTAGAGCAAATTTCATGACACATAATACACAGAGCAAATGTGAAAATCTAAGGCCAAAAAAACCAAGTTTTATTTTACTATCACCTAGGGAAATTTCCCTTTTCTTTCACGTAGCCAATAATCCACACTTATTTTATTTTTTTGCACCATCAATGGATCTTATCCATCATCCTTATGAATATGGCTTTGGAAATATAAAAGACTGTAGCCAATTTATAGACCAATCCCAAGAGCATAAACCTTTATATTCAGAGAAACTTGGATGACTATTTAGGCCACCAGAGAAAAACTTTAAAAAAAATTATTAGTTTGAAAGTTATTTACAGTCTTCAGGCCAAGCAACACAAACTGATTCCTTACAGCACATTCATTGTGGGGATTCAATAAATATTAATCAACATTCCCCAGTGTTTTTACTCAGTATTATATTTAGGCATCTTGAGAATGAAACCCACTTCAAGTACTGAGAGATTTCTTCACAGAAATTCTACTTGTCTTGATATTGGGTCCAATTTTTTTCTAAAACTTGTTATTCTAGTGTCTACATTTTATTAATGAACTAACCCTTCCCTTTGAGTTTATAAAAAGTCATACAAAAAAAAACACTGAGAAAGGTTTTCATTTCAAAGTATTGCTATTGTGGTCTCAGATATTTTTACTTTAGGCGATTGGGAGAATGGTAGGTAAAGTTCATCTGTTTTAGCTTTTCTTCAAAGCCTTCAAGCCTTTGCCTTTCCAGTTTGTGTTTAGATGATAATTAAATGGTCTATAGGAGCTGAGAAAAAAACACCTCAAACCACAGAAAATTGAAATTTATCTTTCATCAAGCATTCAGGCATTTCCCTCCAGTTGTCTAATTTTACATGCCAAAACACGTTGTTTGAAAAAAATAGAATAATTCAACATCTCATAACTTTTCTTACATGTTTCACACCTTATTCCAAAGTGCTCAATGGGAATGCATGTTACTCATGAAAGAAGGGCTCTTTCTCATTTTATAGAGGAGCAAGTTTAGGAGACCGTATTTTCCAGATATAAAATTTATATATTTAAAAGTTTCATTCTGTGTCATTTTTGAAAAATAAGCAATCCCACTCCGAAGGTCACATTCCTACCCCACACAATAGTGGTCCCTGTATCTTACTATCCAACCCCCAGGAAAAGATTTCCATACTAAAATAAAGAAAAGACCTCAGGCTTCTTTGTTATACAAAGCCTAAGATCAATAGTCTGACTATGCTCCCTACTGGTAAAATTGAGAGCTACAGCCAGCATCAAAAATTTATTTGGCAAAAGTCTTACTAAGATTTCAGATTTGTTTATTATGCCTAGAAACAGGATATCTTGCCATTTTAGTTTTAAAAATAACAAAAAAAGACTTCATTAGCCTGAGAACAGAAACAAAGTGAAGTCAGAGCACCTCATGGTTAAGCTGAATAGTGATTCATATACTAGTACCATTTCACATTATTGTTGGTGTTACTAGCTGTTTACTGGGTTCTGACCAAATCGTATCTAAACATAGCTAACCCAGTGGTTCTCAAACTTTAGCCTGCATCAGAAGCTCCTGAGGAGCTTATTAAAAATGTACAGTTTTAGATTCAAGGCCCAGAAATTCTTTTTCTGAATGTTTGGGATGAAACTCTGGAATCTGCATTTTATCAATTATCCCCTTCCCTGGTGATTCTGATGTGAATTACTCAAGGAATACATTTTTAATATCATTGATATATTCTTTGCAAAATACCTTAATAGTATGGCCAAAATAATTACTTACTTATAGGTCAACAATACCGTCATCAGAAGTATGATCTCCCTACTTGGAATGAAGTAATGCCTCCAAATTCCTTGCCCTAATACATATCAACTCTGCCTCTATCTGCCTTACTGGCTCCTGTTACATGCCTGGCCAAAGGAGAGCACTATTAATTAGTAATAATAACAATAATAGATGACATTTATTAGTGTTTTCTCCTTGCCCACCACAGAGTGATTTTCTTATACAGGCTTCCCCTGTTATCCAACAGTAGAGGATTCCTATGAAATCTTTCATAAGCTCAAATGGCATAAAGCAAAGAAATAGTTACCATTTATTTATATGGAAACATTTTGGAGCATTTTCAGACCTCAAAAAGTAACTTTTCATAGGCTTTTCTAATATCTTAAGACACATCTTGCTAACAGATGCACAACATAAATGGAGATAAAACACAGATGCTTACCAACACAGTCAGAGCTATGGCAACTTGATGCTGAGATGCTGGTATAGCTCTCAGGGAAGGAACTTGGCAGAGGAACTCACATTGCCTGGGTGTACATTGCCTCTATGAGATCTCGCTGCAAAATAAAGTCTGAACATGGTTTTTAATGTTTCTTTTTTTCATAAGAGTGAAAATCTTCTTCGAATTTCTTTCAGTTAGCAAAACACATAGTGTAGGTCTTTCTTAAAAGCAAACTGGCATAATGTTAGCTTTTGAGATACCTGTATCTCAAATACTAAATCTGATAGTAGATCGGATTTAACTTAATCCTCATTAATCCTGTGAACGAGTTAGGATTTATTATTATTCTTATTTCACAAATGAAGAAACAGACATTGCCTAAGGTCACACCCCTTATAAGTAACAGAGCCAGGATATGAAGGCAGTCAGTCTGGCTCCAAAGCACATGCATTTAACCACTAAGTTACTAACTGTCTACATTTAAAAGGGAAAGTACTAGCTTTTTCTCTCATTGTTAGAGTATGATTTTTATCACAGTCACTAAGATACAAAATTACAAAATTATTGTAAGGAGGAAAAAGATTTAAAACATAACTTTTCATCAGATCAGTATGTGATCATGATACTACCCACTATAATGCTTTTATAATGCTTTCCATGGTCCCAGCTAATTCATTGCCTCACTTAAAAGATTTGTAAACTGAGACATTAAGCAAAATTTTCAAGGTCACCATGGAGTTGATAATGATACACAGTAAAACTTTCTTGTCTTACCTTGCACCCCCAATTGTTGCATGCTCCCCATTCAGTTACTCTACATACTGGCCTGATTTGAATAGCACAATATCTATAACCTGGGAATGGTCATGTATGGAAAATGTAAAACAACCTGTGTATTAAGCAAGGTTGGCATGGCTTTGGAAAGCATGTTAATGCCTAAACAGACAACAAACACAATTGAAGAAATCAGCATAGACAAGAGATATGCTTTCTTTAAGGTTGTCATAATCAATCTCTCTCTGAACTTTACCTGGCATTTAGGTATATCAGGTCTTCAATTGCAGACCTTTGATTTTTTTCCCCCTGTCTTTCTAAACCTCACTTTAAACATCACTATTTCTTTCTCTATACCCTCCTCATATAATACTTTTAAAGGAACCTGTATGTAATGGCATTCTTCTCATGCCATGTACAAACAATTTGTGAAATTAAAGCATGTTCAATTCTTTCTAATTGCAACTTAAAAAAAAAAAAAGTTACCAGTAGCTAGCTATGTTCATATGCACCTGTAAGTTCCAATTAGAATTTACCAGGTCCCAAGAGCAATTTATAAGAAGAGGCTGCATTCACTATCATGAGTCATCAAACCAGATTGGAGGGTAGGACTCAATTTTTTTTTCAACAATCACCATGAGTCTTAATAGTGTGAAGATATCCAATCTCATGAAAACAATGGTAACAACAGGTATTAATTGATGGCTTTATCCCCAGACTGCTTTTGTAAACCATTGGAAAAGTCACTTTGATAATAAGGCATTCTCTGTGGTACCCCTACATCTGTAACTGCTTTTTCTGCTCTCCTTGTTTATCAAAACAAAGCTCAAATCCAAAGGACCTTTCAAATTATATGTGTGAGGTAAGCAGATAGTTATCCTTAAGTTATCCTTAGTTATCCTAAGCGCTTAGGAGCACTTAATCATATTTATAGCATTAAAACCAAGTAAAGAATAAATAAGTGGAATTTTATGGTTCCATACAAATTTTAGGACAGTTTGTTCTAGCTTTGAAAAGAATGCTGGTGCAATTTTGATTGGAATTGCATTGAATGTGTAGACTGCTTTGGGTAGTAATGACATTTTAACTATATTTATTCTTCCTATCCATGAGCATGGAATGTTTTTCCATTTCTTTGTGTCTTCTTCAATTTCCTTCATAAGTGTTCTACAGTTTTCATCATACAGATCTCTTATATTCTTGGTTAGGTTTATTCCTAGGTATTTTTTTTCTATAATTGTGAATGGGATCAGTTTCTTGATTTCTCTTTCTGTTGCTTCATTATTGGTGTATAAAAATGTAACCGATTTTTGTACATTGATTTTGTGCCCTGTGACTTTGCTGAATTCATAGGTCAGTTCTAGTAGGCTTCTGGTGGAGTTTGTCGGGTTTTCTATGTAGAATATCATGTCATCTGTGAAAAGTGAAAGTTTGACTTCTTCTTTGCCAATTCTCTTTTTTAAACTTTTTAAAAAATGTTTTAATATTTCTGAGAGAGAGAGACAGTGTGAATAGGGAGGGTCAGAGACAGAGGGAGACACAGAATCTGAAACAGGCTCCAGGCTCTGAGCTAGTTGTCATCACAGAGCCCGATGCAGGGCTCCAACCCACAAATTATGAGATCATGACCTGAGCCAAAGTCGGATGCTTAACCTACTGAGCCACCCAGGAGCTCCTTTTTTTGCCAATTCTGATGCCTTTTATTTCCTTTTGTTGTCTTATTGCTGATGCTAGGACTTCCAGCGCTATGTTAAACAACAGTGGTGAGAGTGGACATCCCTGTCATGTTCCTGATCCCAGGGGGAAAGCTCTCAGTTTTTCCCCATTGGGGATGATGTTACCTGAGGGCTTCTCATAAATGGCTTTTATGATGCTTAAGTAAGTTCCTTCTATCCCGACTTTCTCGAGGGTCTTTATTAAGAAGGGATGTTCTATTTTGTCAAATGCTTTTTCTGTATCTATCGACAGGATCATATGGTTTTTATCTTTTCTTTTGTTAATGTGATGTATCACATTGATTGGTTTTTGAATATTGAACCAGCCCTGTAACCTAGGAATGAATCCCACTTGACCCTGAATAGCAAAAGTAATATTGAAAAAGAAAACCAAAACGTGAGGAATCACCATCCCAGACTTTAGCCTCTACTGCAAAGCTGTATTCATCAAGACAGTATGGTATTGGCACAAAAACAGACACACAGACCAACGGAATAGAATAGAAAACTCAGAATTGGACCCACAAACGTATGGCCAATTAATCTTTGACAAAGCAGGAAAGAGTATCCAGTGGAAAAAAGACAGCCTCTTTAACAGATGGTGCTGGGAGAACTGGACAGCAACGTGCAAAAAAATGAAACTAGACCACTTTCTCACACCATACACAAAGATAAACTCAAAATGGATAAGGGACCTGAATGTGAGACAGGAAACCATCAAAACCCTAGAGGAGAAAGCAGGAAACAACCTCCTTGACCTCAACCACAGCAATTTCTTACTTGACACATCCCCAAAGGCAAGGGAATCAAGAGCAAAAATGAACTATTGGGACCTCACCAAGATTAAAACCTTCTGCACGGCAAAGGAAACAATCCATAAAACTAATAAGCAACGACGAAATGGGAAAAAGATAGTTGTAAATGACATATCAGATAAAGGGCTAGTATCCAAAATCTATAAGGAACTCACCAAACTCCACACCCGAAAAACAAATAATCCAGTGAAGAAATGGGCAGAAGATATGAACAGACACTTCCCCAAATAGGACATCCAGATGGCCAACAGACACATGAAACGATGCTCAGCGTCCCTCATCATCAGGGAAATATAAATCAAAGCCACACTGAACTACCACTTCACGCTGGTCAGAGTGGCTCAAATGAACGAATCAGAGGACTCTAGATGCTGGTGAGGATGTGGAGAAAGGGCACCTTCCTACACTCTTGGTGGGAATGTAAACTAGTGCGGCCCCTCTGGAAAACAGTGTGGAGGTTCCTCAAAAAATTAACAACAGAACTCCCCTATGACCCAGCAATAGCACTGCTAGGAATTTACCCAAGGGATACAGGAGTGCTGATGCATTGGGGCACTTCTACTCCAATGTTCATAGCAGCACTCTCAATAATAGCCAAATCACGGAAAGAGCCTAAATGTCCATCAACTGATGAATGGACCAATAAGATGCGGTTTATCTATATGATGGAATACTACATGGCAATGAGAAAAAATGAAATCTGGCCATGTGTAGCAACATGGATGGAACTCGAGGGTGTTATTCTGAATGAAATAAGTCAGGCAGAGAAAGACAGATACCATACGTTTTCACTTATAAGTGGATCAGCAGAGACTTAACAGAGGACCATAGGGGAGGAGAAGGGGAAAAAAATAGTTTGGGAGAGGGAGGGAGGCAAACCACGAGAGACTCTTGAATACTGAGAACAAACTGAGGGCTGATGGGCATAGAAGAGAAGGGAAGGGGGATGATGGATATGGAGGAGGGCACTTGTTGGGATGAGCACTGAGTGTTATATGGAAACCAACTTGACAATAAACTATGAAAGAAAAAAAAGAATAAATAAATAAGTGAATCAATGGAATGAAGTATCATTCCCTGAAATACTGAATTAACAAAATTTAATAAGACTCTCAGTGTTGACAAGTATATGTGGAAAAAAAGGCACTTTGATATGGTAGTAGGGAAAGGGTAATTGGTGCAGGTATTTTGAGGGCAATTTGGCAATATCAATCAAAATGAGAACTGCACATACTCTTAATAGCTACACTTCAGATTGGAATTTTACCTTAAAATATATACTAGAAATATATATAAAAGATAATTCAAAAGGGTATTATTGCATTGGTTGTGTTGGAAAAAAACTTTAGTGATTCAGTAATAGGGCATGATTAAATAAATTATATCACATCCTAACTCTGGAACAATACAAAAAAATCTCCATGGCCTAATACAAAAATATCTCCAAGAGGCATTGTTAAATTGGAAAAAATAAGTGAAGGAGAAGCTTGTATAATAAAAATCATAACGAACCAGGCAGTACTTCTGGAATGGTAAAGTAAAGACTTCAGTAAATCCACTCTTCCATTAAAGAAATGAAAATACTGGCAAAATTAGTTTTAAAAAACAAGTTTTTCAGAAATATGGAAATTAATCTTAGCCTGAAACAATCTAAGGAACATTTAATCAAGAAAAACTAACCTCTGGTAAGAACACTTTATGGGGTCACCTGGGTGGCTCAGTTGGTTGAACATCTGACTCTTGATTTTGGTTCAGGTCATGAAGGATGAGACCCACGTAGTGGGATCTAGCCCTATGGTGGGTGGGCTCTGTGCTGAGTGTGGAGCCTGCTTGAGATTCTCACTCTCTCTCTCTCTTTCTCTCGATGTCCCTCCCCCTACTCTGCCCCTTTCTCTGGCTCACATACTCACACTCTCAAAAGAAAAAGAAACAAAGAACACTTTATGGCATTCTTAACTTGTTTTACTCCCATGCCCCTCTCCCCAATTCCACAATAGCCTTGAAAAACAGCAGATTCACAACTATAGCAGCTGTAAAGAGAACAACAGCAGCAGCATTACAGCCACCAGAGGGACTGGGTTTGGAGCTCCTCAAAAATTCCATCTCCAGAACACTGTCATTATTTAACCTGTCTCATACTTCTCTAGAAAGCCCCATTCATGGAGTGTTTTCATTATTTGACCAGACATGGTGCTTGCTCTATGAGAAAAGCTTTATCTGCAGAGCATTTATTGAAAACAATAAACATCAATCTAACACCACAGTTGCTTATGGTGACTATACCAATTTGGGCAAGCAAGAGCCTAACTAAAAATGTAAAATAAAGATCAAGAGAATGAGATGTCCACAATGACCTTTAAAGAGCTCTGATATATTTCAGGGCACCACATGTATGTACAGGGCTGTGCACATGCCCAAGAAACACCTGAGAAGACACCAGTCTCTCACTTCTGGCTGACCTTAGGGCTCTATGCAAAGTGAAAGTTAAGGCCGAGTTGTAAACTGCCTAAGTGTTGAAAGCATGCCCCAAAGAACACAGAGCCCCACCCTCATCATCCCCCTAGGCAAAGAATGGAATAATTATTGATTTAAGACATGTAATGAAATATCTGATAAACCATTATCTACACTAAACTGTGTAGAGGCTTACATGGTCACATACTATAGGCAATACAATAGAAATAGTCCAGAAAAGTCACTAAACAAAAGGACAAAACAAAGTAACAAAGTAGCAAAACAGTAACAACAATACACTTTAGGGAAGAGAAGGATGTGACCCAGAGTTGCTAAATTATACTATCTAAAATGCCCTGTTTTCAACAAAAAATGTAAGACTCAAAAAAAAAAAAAAAACCCAGGAAAATGCAGCCAATATACACGGAAGAGAAACACTCAATAGAAACTTTCCCTAAGAAAGTTCAGACATTAGACTTACTAGACAAAGACTTCAAAGTGCTTTTATAAATATGTTTTTAAAACTAAGAAAAACGAGGCCTAAAGAATTAAGGAAAAAGTATGACAATGATGCCTCACAATCTACAGAATATCAATGTAAAGAAATATGTTATTTTACAAGATCAAATAGAAATTCTGGAGCTGAAAAATACAATAACTGAAATGAAAATTTTACTAGAAGGGTTTAACAGAAGATTTGAGCTGACAGAAGAATCAGAGAACCCAAAGATAGGTCAATTAAGATTAGCTTATCCAAGTAACAGAAAGTAAGAAGAATGAAGAAAAATAAACAGAGCCTCACAGACTCCATCAAACATACTTACATACATATAATGGAAGTTATAGAAAGGTGCGAAGGGGCAGGGAAGGGAACAGAAATAATATTTGAAAAAATAATGATACCAAACCCCCCACGTTCCAGGAAAAGCTTTAATCTACACATCCAAAAATCCCAAAAAACTCCAAGTAAGATAAAGCCAAGGATATATACAACCAGACACATTGTAGTCAAACTATTGAAAGAAAGACAAGAAAAAGATTTGTGAAAGCAGCATGAGAGAAACAATTCATCATGTACAAGCAATCCTCTATAAGATTAATAGTGGGTTTCTAAACAGAAACCATGGAAGCCAGAATGCAGTAGAAACACATATTTAAAGTAATAAAAGAAAAATATTATTGACCAAGAACTCTGTATTTGACAAAACTATTCCTCAAACATGAAGGAAAAATGACATTTCCAGATGAACAAAAAAAAGAAAGAAAGAAAGAAAGAAAGAAAGAAAGAAAGAAAGAAAGAAAGAAAGAAAAAGATTTTTTTTTTTTTTTTTTTTTACTAGCAGACCTGCCATACAAGAAATACTCAGGGGGGTCCTTCAGTCTGAAATAAAAAGACTAGGTAGTAACTCAAATCCACACAAAGAAATAAAAAGCACCAATAAAGGTAACTATGTAGCTTCATATAAAACATAGTATAACTGAAACTAATGTAACATTGTGTGTCAACTATGCTTCAATAAAAAAAGATAATGTATATGTATTTTTTGTAACTTTTATCCTCTCCTACCTTATGTGAAATGCAATTTCTTTAAGAACTATGAAACTGTGTTGATGGAACTAAAAATGTGTGAAACAGTAATTTCTATAACAATAATAGCTCAAAGGAATCGAGACAAAATGGAGTTGTATTGGAGTGAAGGTACAGTATAGTATTGAAATTAAGTTAGTAACCTGAACTAGATTGTTTTAAAATGATCATTGTAATCCCCAGGGCTACCACTAAGAAAATAACTTGAAAAATATATAGCAAAAGAAAAAACAAAGTAATTTAAATGGTACACTTGACAATACCTATTTATCAAAACAGAAGTAAGTAATGGCAAAGCAGAGGTACAAAAAAAGACCTAAGACATACAGAAAACAAATAACAAAATGGCAGAAGTCAGTCCTTCCTTATGAGTAATTAAATTAAATGTAAATGGAATAAATTCCCCTAATTAAAGGACAGAGATTTACAGAACGGATAAAATCAAACATGATTGTACTATCTACTGTCTACTATACGACATAACTTATATTTAAAGACCCAAATAGGTTAAACATAAAAGGATGGGTGGGGCGCCTGTGTTGCTCAGTGGGTTAAGCATCTGTCTCTTGGTTTTGGCTCGCTCAGGTCATGGTCTCATGGTTCATGAATTTGAGCCCTTTGTTGGGACTCCACACTAGTAATGCAGAGTCTGCTTGGGATTCTCTCTCTCTCCCTCTTTTTGCCTCTCCTTCGCAGTCTCTCTTTCTCTCTCAAAATAAATAAATAAACATTTTTAAAATATAAAATGATGGAAAAACATATACAAATAGTATATGCAAAAATATATGCAAACAATAACCAAAAGAAAACTAGAATAGTTATTAATAGCAGAAAAAATAGCCTTCTAGACAATAATTGTTATTAGAATCTATGAGGAAGATTTTAGGGGCACCTGGGTGGCTCAGTCAGTTGAGCACTGACTTTGGCTCAGGTCATGATCTTGCAGTTTGTGAATTCAAGCCCCACATTGAGCTCTGTGCTGACAGCTTTGAGCCTGGAGCTTGCTTCCGATTCTGTATTTCCCCCTCTCTCTGCTCCTCCCCCACTCATGTTCTCACTTTCTCTCTCTCTCAAAAACAAACATTAAAAATTTTTTAAAAACAAAGAGGATGATTTTATAATGATAAAAGGGGTAAAATAAATGGGAAGATAGAATTTATACATTATGTGTAACTAATAAAAGACCCTCAAAATATATGAATGTAAAATTGACATAATTGAAGGGAGAAATAGATAATGCAATCATAATAGTTAGATACTTTAACATCCCACATTCACAATGGATAGAAAAACCTGGCAAAAGATCAACAAGAATATAGAAGACATGAATAACATTATCAGCCAAATCAGTAAAACAGAAATCGATTGAACACTGCACCTAATGGCAGTAGAATTCATATTTTTTTCAAGTATACATTATTAAATCAAGAATGAAAGATCAGACATCACTACCAACCTTAGAAAAACAAAAGCATTATATGGGAATACCATGAATAATTTTATGCATCAAAGTAGATAACCTACATGAAACAGACAAATTTCTGGAAAGACACGATGTACCGAAACTAATTCAAAAAGAAATAGAAATCTAAACAAATTTATAACAAGTAGAGATTGAATTGATAATCAATAAACTTTCCACAAAGAAAAATACAGGTTCAGATAGCTTCACTGGTTAATTCTGTCAAACATTTGAAGAGGAATTAATACCAATCCTTCACAATCTCATAGGACAGAATACTTCACAACTAATTCTATGAAGTTTCTATTATCCAAATTATACAAATACATGATAAGAAAGCTACAGACCAGTATCCCTTATGAATATAAGCACAAAAATCAACAAAATCCAGCAAATTTAATTGAGCAATATATAGAAAAGTTTATATACAAGGACCAAGTGGGATTTAAGGTTGGTTCAATATGTGAAAATCAATCAATGTAAGATATCATTCCAATTGAAAAAAAGACAAAAGTCACACGATAATTTCAATAAGCACAGAAAAAGCATTTGACAGAATACAGTATCCTTTCATGATAAAAACATTCAATCTATAAATAGAAGGTAAGTTCCCACGTCGAAAGCATACCTAATTGTAAAAGACCAAAAGCTTTCCACCAAGATTAAGAACAAGACAAGAATATCTGTCCTTCTCATTTTTGTTCAATATTGGACTAGATATTCCAGTCAAGGAAATTAGGCAAAAAAAAGAAATAAAAGATATCCAGATTGGAAAGGTATAAGTACAACTGTATTTGCATATGACACAATCTTTTTTTTTTTTAATTTATTATTTCTAGGAGAGAGAGAGCGTGAGCAGGGGAGGGTCAGAGAGAGGGAGTCACAGACTGAAACAGGCTCCAGGCTCTGAGCTGGCAGTCAGCACAGAGCCCGACGCAGGGCTCGAACCCACGAACCGTGAGATCATGACCTAAGCGAAAGTCAGACGCTTAACCGACTAAGCCACCCAGGCGCCCCGCATATGACACAACCTTGTATATAAAAAAAATCCTAAGGAACCCACAAAATGAAACAAAAAGTAGAACTACACCAAGTCCACAGGATATAAGATCAATATAGAAAACTAATTGCATTTCTGTCCAAAAGCAACAAACAATCCAAAACTCAAATTAAGGATGCAATTTCATTTATAATAGTATCAAAATAATGAAATACATAGAAATAACTTTAATAAGCAAAGCAAAATCTTGTAAACTAATAATTTAAAAACTTTACTGAGGGAAGTTGAAAGGGATACAAATAAATGGACAAGCAGTCCATGTTCTTAGACTGGAAGACTCAATATTGTTAAGATAGTAATTTCCCCCAAATTGAAGTATAGATTCAACACAATTTCAGCAGGACTTTTGCAGAAACTGATGAAGAGGTCTCAGAGTTCATATGGAAATGGAAGAAATCCAGGATAGCTAACTCAATCTTAAAAAAAAAGAAAAAAAAAAGGTTGGCGGACTCTAACTTTCCAATTTCAAAAGTTACAAAAAACCTATATTTATCAAGAAAGATAGTGTGGGGGAAAAGAATGTTCACTAAATGATGTTGGGATAACTGGATATGCACATGTAACAAGATAATCTTAGACCCTTGTCTCACACCATACACAAAAATTTACTCTAAATTTTCCACTTATATATAAGAGCTAAAAACATAACACTTTTAGAAAAACATATAAAAGAATGTATGGAACCTTAGGTTAGGCTGAGATAGAACACCAAAATCATGGTCTACAAAAGAAGAAAATTGGATAAATGGAACCTCACCAAAATTCAAATTTTTGTATTTTAAAAGACACCATTAAGATATTGAAAGACAAAACTGGGAGAAAATATTTACTAAGCACACACCTGATAAAGGTCTTGTATCCAGAATACACAAAGAACTCTTATAAATTGATTTTAAAAAATAACCAAGCTTTTCAAAGGGGCAAAAGACATGAGCAGACTTTCCACCAAAGAAGATTTACAAATGCCTAAGAAGCACATGGAAATATGCTTAACATCAATCTTCAGTCATTAGGGAAATGCAAATTAAAGCCATAATGACATACAATTTTGTGCTCAGTAGAAGAGTGTAAGTAAGACAGACAATTTCAAATGTCAGTGAGAATATGGAGAAACAGGGACCTTTATTGGATGCTGATGGGAATGTAAAATGGCACTTTGAAAACAACTTGGCAGTTCATCAAAATGTTAAATATAAAACTACCATATAACCCAGCAATTCCACTCCTAGGTACTTATTCAAAAGAAATGAAAACACATGCCCACACAATGATGCATAGAAATATTCACTACAACATTGTCCAGAATGGCCAAAAATTGGAAACAACCAAAATGTCTACCAACTGGATAGACAAAGATGGTATATTTATACAATGGAATGTTATTCATCAATAAAAGGAAATGAACTACTGATATCATTAATGAACCTCCAAAACATTTCATAAAGCAAAATAAGCCAAGCACAAGAGCCCACATATTATATGATTCCAGTTAATATTAAATGTCTAGGAAAGCCAAATCTACAGAAACACAAAGTAAATTAGTGGTTGCCTAGGGTTAAGGTTAAGACCAGAGTTTACTATAAATGAGCATGAGTGACCTCATTGTGGGGATGAAAATGTTCATCATAGATTCAAATCATTGTGTTGTATACTTGAAATGGGGGAACTTTAGGATACATAAAATAGATCTCAATAAAGTTATTTTTTAAATTATAGCTAATATTTGTATAGCACTTAGTATGTACCATGCATTGTGTTGTGCTTAGCATGCAACATCTCATTTAATCTTTATAATAGCCTTATAAAATAGGCAATATTTATCCCTCCTTCATGAATTAAGAAACTGAGGCACAGAGAGATGAGGTAGCTTGCTAAAGAGCACGCAACCTGTATTAGTAGAGGTGGGATCCAAAGCCAGTTGGTCTGGCTCCACTGCCTATGATCTTAGCCATGGCTTCCATTTGTGGAAGAGAAAAAAAATATGCACATATACTTGTATATGGCAGTATGTGGAAGGATTCACAAGGAACTTTTATCAGTAATTAATTCCCTTTGGGAAGTGGGAATGAGGGTGGGTAGGAGAGGGAAGCAAATTTATTACATTACATCACTTTGAATTTCTTATACATTTTAGAATTCATGCCCTCATTTTGTAGATAAGAAACATCATTTTTAAATCAAAACATTGGATACCTTTGATTTGTCAGATTTTTGCATTTTTAATGTTTCCTAAACTTTCCAATATTTTCTAAATTCTTCGGGGTAAATCTTCAGGCCATGTTCCCAAATAATTACCATAACATGTTTTCTGTTACATTTCTCTCTGCCAATGTCAGAGCCCCAGGATGGGGTTGAGGCCAAGAAGGGTAGGGATGGGAGCTGAGGAAGACTTGATGAAAGAAGGGCCTGTGTTGCTTGCTTCCCTGTGAGGGCCAGGTTGTGACTGGGCTGGATTCCAGACTGCACTGAGCTGTGGTGTGTAGCTCTGAACTGCAGAGATCCACTGAGGCATACCCTGGGGACTGGCTGCTTCAGAAATTGCTGCTATCCTGTAAGGGATAGATTACCTGCATGCATACAAACCTATTCAACAAAAGCACTTGTTTGGATTTGTGCCTACAGGATGAGAGTGATTCTGCCTCAAGCCTATGTGTGTGTCTATGTAACAGAGGTTTGGTTTTTTTGGGGGGTGGTTTTCCACTCAATATTTAAAGATATTCACAAGAGATTACATTATGAAAACAGCTAAGTATTTGCGGATTATCTTTACTAACATAGGAAATATTAGCTTGTGAGGTTTAGGAAGGATTTACTGTGTGACAAGACACTTAAAAGAAAGTAGACAGTAAAGACTAATTAAAAGATATTTGAAGAGGAGGCGCCGGGGGGTGGGGGTAGGGAGGGGTTCAGTAGGTTAAGTGTCTTGCCCTTGATTTCAGCTCAGGTCATGATCTCACAGTTTGTGAGATGGAGCCCCGTGTCAGGCTCTGTCTGCTTGGAATTCTCTCTCTTTCTCTCTGCCCCTCCCCTGCTCACAAGTGCATGTTCTCTCCCTCTCAAAAACAAAACAAAACAAAACAAAACAAAACAAAACAAAAAAAACACACACATTTAAAAAAGATATTTGAAAAATAATATTTTTTTGTACTTCTCTTCTCTGGCTATGGACTAGAATCACATAATCCCCAGAGCCTTTTTGCTATTGAGACACAGAAAAATCCAATGAAAGAAGCATGGGGCATCAGAGTCAGACAGATTGAAGTTCAAATCACAAATCTGTCTATTACTTGCTTGTGTGATCTTGGGCAGGTTAATTAACCTATCTTTAGGTTTTTTTGTGATTTTTCTGAAAACATGGGATAACATTATCTCCCCACACAGGTTAGTCGATTGCAGCACCTTACACAGTGTCTGGCAATTAGTAAGTGTTCAATAAACATTAGTTCTCTTATCTCCCCTGAGTAGGAAAAAAAAATAAAGACTTTGTGCAAAAACTCTACCTTCTCGTATATACTATTTTCCTGCTAAGGAAGTGTATGACAGAGTGAAAATGTGTGGATACCGTCCCTCATCTCTCAAAATCTCTTATACCCCAGGTGTGTTTCCCTATGTCAACAGTGTAGCTACTCGTCCTTTCCAGCGATGATTCTGAGCAGTTGTGTCACCTACTTAGATGCTGCATACTCTCATTTGTGAACTGATCGTGTGTATCCAGCAAGTACCATCATGGTTTGTTTTGTTTTGAGGATGTTGCTACCACTTTCCCAGAAAAAGGTGGTGAGAAACTTATGGGAAGACAGAAAAGTCTTGACAAGTTACTACTTCAGTCATCTTTATTTTTTAAATAAAAATTTTGAGGACATGGTAATGAGAACACCACCAGATGGAGTATGACAATTTTACACAAAGAACTTCCATTCACGTGATAAATAAATCCATGCGGCAGAGACCATGATAATGAACTCTTAGAGCAACTGACTTATTTCCCCCAATTCCCATAAACCGTGTTATTCCTGGTGAAGGCAACATCAGTTGACGGCTTACTATGCATGGACTAGATGTTATAGGAGGAGTTTTTGACTTTTGAAGTGCTCTGAATGCTGAGCTTTTGGGTGTTGTAGCAGGGAGGAGGGTACAAACAAGCTGCTATGACCAGCACACAACTAAAGTACAATCAGAGGGGTGACTGGGTGGCTCAACTGGTCAAGCATTTGACTTCGGCTCAGGTCATGACATGATCTCACAGTCTGCGAGTTTGAGCCCAGCATTAGGCTCTGTGCTTACAGCTCAGATGGAGCTTCAGATTCTGTGGCTCTTTCTCTGGCCCTCCCTGGCTCATTTCTCTCTCTTCCTCTCTCTCATGCGTGCTCTTTCTCAAAAATAAACATTAAAAAATTAAAGTATACAACCAGAGAGCAAAGGGTTAGTTAGGTCTGATGACCCTCTATATTTAATCCCTCCAAGGTCAGCATAATCTAAGAGCAGAAACTTGAATGCAAGCCTTTGGGGGGAAGCCACACTTGAAAGCAGGAGGAAATTCAAACAGTAAAGTAAACTACAAAGAGTAATAAAAAGGAAAGATAGCAGGATATTACGAGTTCAAGCCAAATAACATAACAAGAATCTTCAGCAGCATTGAATGTAGCAACAAGTTCAAAAAAGAGAAGCAGCAAAAAGTGATTTGACCAAGAGGAAGTTAGCAGTGGTTTCCGAGGTTAAGCGGTTCCTGATGGGGCAGGCGATTTCTATTATATAAACAATGGTTTATATGGAGTGAGGTATTTAGATCAACTGGTTATTTCTCACAGAACATTAGAGGGCCATTAGAATTAGATTCAGTCACTCATTCATTTATTTCATTAACATTTGCTGTGCTCTTACTGAAGAACCAAACCAGCGCCATGACAGGCTTCAGAAGGCCCCAGAGATTAGAAGACCCAAGTCTCTGAGGCCTGACTCAGCAGGCTTGAGCCACCGCCCTTCCCTGTGTCCGAACCAATCACTGGAGGTTGGGAGGTACCGGACGTTCCGGCTACTATTCTGGCCCACCTTGCTCTAAACTCACCAATCCCTCTGTGCCATAACAACCTCTGCCGTCACCTTGTCCTATCACGTTGTAGTCCCTGTCCATCACCCCTTTCCTGCCCTAGAGTTAATAAAAACCCTACTCCTTCTTTGTTCGGGGCTCTCAACATGGATTCATTGCGTTGGTGAGGTCTGGGAGCCCGAGCTTAAGCCCGCAATAAAGCCCTCTGCCTTTGCATACGTTACTCGGACTCCTTGGTGGTCTTGGGATTTTTGGGGAGATCGCAATCTGGGCATAACATTACAAGTGCCTAATTCTACTAAACTCCATGGGGTAGGGGTACCTAATAGAAAAGCCATGATTAAATCATGATGGCTTTTCTCTCACAAGGAATCTGGGTGAAGTTTTAGACCTATGACTTAAAAATGAAAGTCTCATTTCCCATAACTGTTTCAGTTTATGCATTCTTTTCTGATATATTAGCCTTTTGTTTTCCTTTTTGATTTCAAAAAGTTTGGTTTGCCACATCAGAGGCAAAGTGTCAACCTTGAAGGCAGCAAGTGTAAAACAAAAATCAAATTTCAATGTATCTTTTTAAAAAAAATGTTTTTTAATGTTTATGTTTGAGAGAGACAAAGTGTTTTATGTTTGAGAGGGCAAAGAGAAAGGGAGACACAGATCTGAAGCACAGATCTTGTCAGCACGGACCCCAACGCAGGGCTTGAACTCACAAACCACGAGATCATAACCTGAGCTGAAGTCAAACGCTTAACAAAATGAGCCACCCGGGTGCCTCTCAAATTTCAGTGTATCTTATGTACACGGTGAGGAAAAGCAGAAATGGTATTTATACTTTGTGTTAGGTTTTTTTCTACAAATACAAAAGCCCTCACAAAGGAACCAAAGTTTTCTCAGTTTCACAAAAAATGCATAAATAGCTTTGCCTTTCATAGTTTAATCAGTTTTGTTGACTGTATCATTGGCGAAGGACCAACTTGGATTCTGACAAGAGGTTAAAAACATCAAGTCTCTGAGGCGCCTGGGTGGCTTAGTCGGTTAAGCGTCCGACTTTCGCTTAGGTCATGATCTCGCGGTTTGTGGGTTCGGCCCCGCGTCGGGCTCTGTGCTGACTGCCAGCTCAGAGCCTGGAGCCTATTTCAGAGTCTATGTCTCCCTCTCTCTCTGACCCTCCCCTGCTCGCACTCTCTCTCTCTCTCTCCTAGAAATAAATAAAAATATTAAAAAAAAAAAACTGAAAAAAAAATCAAGTCTCAAAGAATCCTGTGTGAGCTCTGAGGAGAAACAGAAATGGCATTTATACCTTGCATTAGGTATTTGTTTCCATAAAAATTTAATGCCTACAACATAAACCTAACCCCCCACAGGAACAGGCAAAAGTTGCCAGGCTTTACACACGTTCAGAAAATATGCCTGTAGAGCTTTGCTTCTCAAGGTGGAGTTCAGAGCCATTCTGCAGTAAGTAACCTGGTGCCTGGAAGTGAGACAACCCACAGGATGCCTTTGGCACATTGAAGCCAGAGGTGAATTTTACAGTCTGGTATGCGCAGGCACACATTAGCTATAAGGGACTTTTGTAACTGGCCATCCAAAATAAACCCACCTTAAAATAAATACACCAGCCCATCTACAGAGTGATGTGTGGTGTTTTTTCTTTCTACATTCTGTACCTCCTGTTTCTTTTTCTTTTTAACAATGAGGGGAAACTTTTAAGAAAAAACTACCTAGACAACTTGAGGTTCTTCTAGGCCATCTAGTGAAATACACCTATTTGAAAACTGCTTGGATTATCCTTTAAATATTTTCTTCTTTAGGTTCTCTGATTTCAATAGCCAAAAATCTGATCTACTACATTTGGAAAGCCACTATTTTTCAACTGTTTTATCATTCTTTTTTTTTTTTTTTTTTTTTAAAAGAGAGCATGCAAGTGAGGGGTAGAGGGAGAGGATCTTAAACAGGCTCCATACCTAGCATGGAGCCCAATGCTGAGCTTGATCCCACAACTCTTATCATGACCTAAGCCTAAATCAACAGTCAGATGTTCAATGACTGAGACACCCAGGTGCCCCTATCACTCCATCTTCCTATGTCAAAAGCCCTGTCAAGGGGCTCCTGGGTGGCTCAGTCAGTTAAGCAATCGACTTCAGATCAGGTCATGATCTCACAGTTCTTGGTTCTTGCCCTGCGTTGGGTTCTGTGCTGACAGTTCAGAGCCTCGAAAGTGCTTCAGATTCTATGCCTCCCTCTCTCTCTGCCCCTCCACCACTCACATTCTGTGTCTCTCTCTCTCAAAAATAAATAAACATTAAAAAAATTTTAAAGCCATGGCGCCTGGGTGGCTTAGTCGGTTAAGCCTCCGACTTTCGCTTAGGTCATGATCTCACGGTTCGTGGGTTCAAGCCCCGCGTTGGGCTCTGTGCTGACTGCCAGCTCAGAGCCTGGAGCCTGTTTCAGTCTGTGACTCCTTCTCTCTCTGACCCTCCCCTGCTCACGCTGTCTCTCTCTCTCTCTCCTAGAAATAAATAAAACATTTAAAAAAAATTTTAAAGCCCTGTCAAACGTTTTCATGGAGAATGTTCTTTGTGCAGTAACTCCAAGCATATAAAGACATGTACCCAAGACACTATGAATCTTAGCTAGTACTTTTTGTCAAACTTTTTGTCAAACTTATAACTGTCATTGACTCCCCCTTATATCAAATTCAAGAATAGTGTGGATGCATGGCATAGAAGAGCTACGTTCTACCAACGGATGTGTAAAGAAACAAAACCAAGGGAAGAATTTCCCCATATTAGCTCAAATTTTAATTATTAATTCCCTTATTAATCTGAAAGTACAGGTTACAACTGGCCCTAACTTCTTTTTTTTTTTATAGTTTATTGTCAAGTTGGTTTCCATATAACACCCAGTGCTCATCCCCACAAGTGCCCTCCTCCATGCCTATCACCCCCCTTCCCCTCTCCCCCCCATATCCATCAGTCCTCAGTTTGTTCTCAACATTCAAGAGAATGGTTTGCCTCCCTCCCTATCCCCCCTTATTTCCCCCCTTCTTCTCCCCCACGGTCCTCCGTTAAGTTCCTCCTAATCCTCCTATACATGCAAACATATGGTAGCTGTCCTTCTCTGCCTGACTTATTTCGCTCAGCATAACACCCTCAAGTTCCATCCATGTTGGCCCTAACTTCTTAATGTAAGCTCTACTGTCAAAATAGTCGATCTTCAGGAGAATGCTAAGCATATGCTATTTCATAATACAGAAGGTAATCCTTTCACAAAGAATACTTTTCGCAAGCAAATACTTTTATGAAAATGACCAGAGTCAAGACTGCAGTTTTAAATTTCATATCTGAAACCATACCCAAGTAGAAATGTGGGGCTTAGCTTTTTCAGCAAAAACAACATCCCGGGAGATTTTTAAAAAGTTAATTTAAAAATGATGGTTGTAGAGGAAAACAATATTTATCGTGTAAAAGATTTATATTTAGCCAAAGGCACAAACTGAAACTAAGACTATGAAAGGTGACCATAATGTTGACAATTAAGTCATATCAACCTGAAAAATACCAGCTAAAGCTAATAAAGATGAATTGCTTTAAATTCCTAAGGAAAATATAGTAATTCCAACACCATTAATAATTAGAACCTTTCAAACAGTAGGGGGAAATATAAAGACATCAGTATAAACACCTTAATTTGGAGGCAAAGAAATGTGAAGTGTAACATAACATTTGGTAGTGCTTTTAGTCTTGAATGCCTCAGGTTAGAGACGATTCCCAGCATCTGGCAACTCTGATGCTGAGTACTATCCAAATACTGGCCAGAATTAAATTATACAGTGTGACTCTCCATCAGCAAAACAGAGATTAATGAAAATATTTTAACTTGATACAAGTTGTACAATAATTTAAACTTGTCTGGGAAGTGGCCAGTTCAGAAGGGTCAATTTTCTATCACACTACATCAGTAAGCAAATTCAGATGGGTCACTCTAATGCTACATCAAAAAAAAAATTCACAGTATCTTTCAAAAGCCCCACATTGTGAGGCGCCTGGGTCCCTTGGTTTTGTTTCTTTACACATTCGTTGGTAGAACCTAGCTCTTCTATGCCGTGTCGTAAGCATACGACTCTTGATTTAGGTTCAGGTCATGATGTCACAGTCAGTAAGATTAAGCTCTAAGGCAGGCTCTGGAGCCTGCTTAAGATTCTCTCTCCTCCTGCCCCTTCCCTGTTCTCTCTCTCTAAAAATAAATAAATGGCCCCACATTGAGCAAAATAAAAGTCAAGAGGAACACAACATTAGTTCATTTACAATTTACTAGCTCTTCCAGTGTTTCACAGTGATACAGGGGTTTCAATGATCTAACATGAATGGGCCAGGTGAACCTATATTGAACAAATGTCTTGACTGAATCAGCCTATTGATGTAATTTTTTGGTCTATTTGGTAAGAAGTGTTAAACTGTCTTCCATCCAGGCAATCTCATAGTTCACAGGAGGGAATGTAAATGTCCTAAAATTGAAGAAAAAAAGTTAATTTACTTGTCACCCAAATTTCAATATCTGTATTCACTTGCACATGTTTAGTATCTACTCTGCTAATGAAGACCTTCATGTGTTCCCAGTCAGTGGTTCAATTAAAATGTGAAGGACACCTTAGGGGATTAATTCAGCCAGAAACAGTTCTCATGGTTTACCATTCAAATACTGAAGTTATTGAAACACATATTTCCCCCTAATCGGGTTCTAAGTTGGGCTAGGTCTGTTTATAGCTCTAAGAATAGTTCACCAGGGAAGTGTGATAAATGAAAACTCGATAAAAGACCAGGGAAAATGCCAATATTGGGTCAAGAGCAGAGTGTACTTGCCAGGGAACCTCACAACTAAGGTCATAACTGGGATTCTTCATTTCTTTTCTGTGTAGGTACAAATTTGTCAGAAAGGGGACCACTTAGGTTCCTTAGATTGATGTGTAGGTAAACTCCCAAAAGCCCTTCTGCCCTTTGTGGCCATGCCTTGTATTTAGAGACATGACCTGCCTATGTAGGGCTAACACAGTACCAACAAGACTTGAATGCACCACTCAACAAGACTTTGGCAAACTCAGTACATCCATCACACGAGCAGGCTGAAGGAAACACCAAGACAGAGCTGAGAACTAAAATGAACATACCTTAAAGTTGGAGAGGAGTAAGCCCATGATTTGCTGATTACACTATCTCATACTGGTTATTTGTTATGGCCCTAGAGAGGCAGTAGGCTAGAAAGATTCCAATCAGCTAAAAACAAAATAAGAACAAAATTAAACACACACACACACACACACACACACACACACACGAGTTTAAAGACCTCAGGATATAGGTTTATTTTCCTTTCTCTTCTAATTCACTAATAATTTCCTGAAGTTTTTCTCAACAGCTGTGTTTGATACTCGGCAGCATCTAAATCACACTCAAAGAATATAAGGGAAGTTTTACTACTACTATGACCTGGAATTTCACAACAGTCACTGACAAAAGTCCTAAATGTCATTAAGTTTTGGGGAAACTTAACAGATAACTTATCAGCTATCAGAACAAAAAGGATATGGTTTAGCATAAGCATCTCATCACATAAAATCTCCATCTGTGAAGGCTGTGCCATAAGCTAACCACTAGCCACACACAGGTGGCTTTTGAGCACTTCAAAGAGGGCTAGGCTAAATGAGGTGTTAAATTTTTTATTTTATTTAACTAGACCCTTTCTTTTTTTAAATGTTTATTCATTTTTGGAGAGAGAGACAGAGCATTAACAGAGGAAGGGCAGAGAGAGAGGGAGACACAGAATCTGAAGCAGGCTCCAGGCTCTGAGCTATCAGCACGAAGCCCAACACAGGGCTTAAACTCACGAACCATGAGATCATGATCTGAGCTGAAATTGGACGCTTAACCAACTGAGCCACCCAGGGGTCCCAAATTAGAACCTTTCAAACGTGCTAGTGGTTATTCTATTAATGCAGATTGAGACACAGTTACACCAGCTGCTTTAGAAATGCGTTAAGATTAGGCTTCCAAAACCAAGTGTATTGATTCTTTCAGTTTTGTCTCCACGATGTTTAATATAGGAAAAACTCCCATCCCCTAAAAAAATTGTTTAAAACCACAACACAGCCGGTACCCAACATAACAGGCACATATTGAATGTGGGGTCATATGATCTAAATTTTTTAAGTCAGACCTTACATGCAACTAATCAGGCAGTTGCAGCCCAGGAAAGAAAAATATGAATCACATTGTAGAATCTTGACTACACCGAAAAACACTGTTCTCATCTATCTGATGTTTTTGTTTAGTTAATAAACTATGATGCTGGAAAGCTGCCATTCCCAAAAGGGTGCCAGGTATGTACTACTAGGAGTTAATTCTAAGTCTTGCTTTTTGTAGTTTCAAGGCATGACAGGCTATGGGGTCAAAAGAGCTGGTAAATCAGGAATAAAATTTAGAGAATTCTAATTGTGGAAAACAGTGCAGGAAAACAGAAGATCCAAGGCATCAAAAACTGGAATGAAAATAGCAAAATATCCCTCCAAAATAAAACAAAGCTATTGTTTTATTTATTCGGTCTATTTAAGACCCAAATGCAAATAACTGACTACATAAGTTTCTAATACAAAATAAAAGTAGTTCAATACTGTGATGAGAAACTGAGACTCTGTGAAAACGTGACTTCTATGGAAGTGCCCTGACGCCTTCACAGCGGATAACTTCTAGTTTACACCTAACAAGAGTGATGAAATATTCCTAACTACAAGGACTTACCTGGAAGCAAGAAACTCCAAAGGAAATTCCCGCAACCACTCCCATTTCTGACTCTATAATGGTCATCACCTTTATAAAACAACCCTAATGGGAGCAGGGGAAAAAAATATTAAGTACAGCACAAGCAATAAGGAACACTTCTGCCAAGAGAGGAGCTTTAGCTACCACAGCCTTTGATTATCATTTTTATTAAAATTTACTCTTTTATATAACAAATCTTATCTCCTCTCAAGCACAATGCTCTCGACAGAAGTTTGAAGAGCAGAAGTTCCACCTCTTGGATTAGGCATTTAAAAGTGTTATTTGCTCGTGGTCTGAACTCAAGTCAAATTGTCTGAGCTTCAGTTTCCTCATTTACTCATTGAGACTAATAGTTGTCCTATTTCTGATTATATTTATTGTGACTAAAAATTAAAGATGGAGTCAACTCTGTATTCAGTTAATATTTTCAAATAAAAATATTGTAAAGACTCCTTACTTCATTGTTTACTTTATCAGCATCTCTCTGTGGAGAACAATTTTCAAGTTTGCAGCAACTCTTGGGAAATCCTTTTTCTGAGTAATAATTAGTATCCTTCCAATCTCTATAGTCGGTGACACCACAACAATGCAACTGAAAAAAAAAAAACATTTATAGTTTACATCATAACTTTGTAGTCAAACATTTAACCTATCATTTTAGAGTGCAATTTGTACTCAAAACAATATTATACTTAGTGATCCATATCCTAATATTTTTAAGTGGCTGTCCTCAATCGGCATTGTAATTCAACAGATTAGCACCTTTTTCCCCCTAATACTAAATGTAACATTTTTGCACTGGGCTTCCTTTCCTGCTGTAGTTGGTACTAACAGTACTTGGTCTGTGATGTGAGGACAATGATTAGGAGAAAATGGAGATCTATCACTTAGTATCATCCCACCCTTCTTTCCAGGGACATATTTTCTCCTGATCTAAGATTGTAACGAGAAAATCATACAAGTGGATAACATCTAGTAGCCAGGGGCCTATTCCTCTTCTCTAAGGGGATAAGAAATGTGTTCCCCTCTTGAGAAGCCACCACCTATGACTACTTACCGTATTTTGAATCTTGTCTACGGCATCACTTCTATAATCTCCCGTAGAGTTATACTGCTTTATAGTTTTCTCATAATTATTCTTAAAACTGTTCTTAATCTACAGCAAAGAAACACAATGCCAGTAAATAAAGATTCTAGAAAGTTTCTTTGGTTTCCAGGTCAGATAAAAAATCCCCACATCTGTCATGTCTTTGACAACAGCAACGTGTATGGTAATTATTTCTATGGTCCAATCCTGTCCTCTATGGGATATAGTCTAACTGAGAGGATTACTAAGCAAAACATTACAATAAAAGATAACCACTCAAGTTAAAGTGTTATGGGAGCATTTATTCAAGTGGTAGCTCTGTACTCTTATATCCCTCGCCCAGTTTTTCTCTACTTCAAGTACAAATTTGATGCTTATAGAATTTTTAAGCTACAAAACCTTACTTTGGTAGACTGTACTACCACACTTTGTAAAACACTCTCACTGAGGAACCTTCACTACTCACCAAATGATTTCCCAACCCCAGGTTTAACAGTGGAACCATGATTTCTAATTCAATATTAAAGTTTTGATGATTTCCACTAAGTATATCTAATCTCTTAAAAATGTGTGGCATAATGGGGCACCTGGGTGGCTCAGTTGGTTAAGTATCCGACTTCTGACTTTGGCTCAGGTCATGATCTCACAGTTCGTGAGTTCCAGCCCCACATCAGGCTCTGTACTGACAGCTGGAGCCTGCTTTGGATTCTGTGTCTCCCTCCTTCTCTGCCCCTCCCCTGCTCATGCTCTGTATCTTAATAAAAAATAAATAAATAAATAAATAAATAAATAAATAAAATGTGTGGCATAAGTGGAGAAGGTATTAAATTTGTGTTATCAATTTTGTGATTTAAATATTTTCCTATCAGTAAAGTTATAAATTGTACTATCTCCACTTTAGTAGGTATTTGCACACAGAAAAAGAACTGGAAATACATGTCATTATGGGTACCTGTAATTTCCTTCTGGTGATTGTCAGTCTTTACAATTTTCTAATTTTTTTTATTAAAAATGGGTTAGAATTTTTACAAGAAATCCATTATTGTCAGCTACAGGCTGAAAAAATTAGCATTAAACAAAAGTAAGCTTTAAGAGTGAATTTTGAACTTTTAAAAATTGCCTTTAACTCTTTTTTCCTCTGGAACAATAAATTTTAACATATTAATAGGTTCCCAAATTCAGGCTTACCTCATGTCTAAAAACAAATCCTACGATGGCAGCAATCAGTTCAACCAAAAAAATGAGAGTCAGAAACATTGCATACTATGGGATAAAAAGAAAGTCCAAGTCAGCATAAAGAAGATACATCACAGCCACAAAGGGAGTCAAAGAAAAATATAGTCTGCTCAATCAGTTCAGCATGTTTTTATTAAAAAGGAAGGGAAAACACAACAAAAGTGGGAACTGGCAGCTGAAATGTTACTTGGGAAGTAACGGAAAAAATCCTAAATGGCCATGGCCAGTTTTAAGAAACAAAGCCTACACCACATAAGACTATTCCAAAACCAAGAATCAATTCTAAGGAAAACAAGGACTCACCAGTTTTAGCATCCATGCAGAAGCTCGGCAGGTAGCAAAACAGCCAAAGGTGCCCAAAAGAATAATGACAGTGCCGGTGCCAATGAGCACGAAGGGGACATTGGTGGCCTTCTCATTTAAAAGGGAAAAATAATTCTCCAGGCTCACCTTGCCCCAAATGCCAATGGCAAGAAGGATAACACCAGTGATCTATGTGGGAAACCAGAGAATGGAAAGTTACACACTGTACACAGCAGCACCTTCAAACCACAAACTACTGGATATTTAAGATACAATAGGTGTACTAATTTAGCAGTCTGTGGCCACAGAGCTGTGGCTGGGATATGGGAGACAAGGGATAGGAAGGGGATCTGCACAAAAGGACAGGCCTTGATAAATCCACCCTGGATCACCAAGTAACCCAGGTAACCAGGGCGAAACCAGGGAGCAGCTGGAGAAGGCATCTTAACAAACTTCTTGAACTTTTTTTTTTTTTTTGGTATAAACAGAAATCCGTGGGATATCTGTCCTAGGGATCACAATTCCATAACTGCTTTACTCCCGCCATAGGAAGAACACCTTCCTGGAGGAGGGAAAAAAGTGTTTCTAGAGTTCCTGAAACTTCCCCCTCCCCCAAGCGCAGTTCAGAGTTGAGCGCTGCGTACAAAAGGATAGTACACAAAAGGAAGCCCGACGATAGGTTGGCGGGAGGGCAGCCATTACCATACTTACCGGTGAAATACTCCCCTTTTTCGAAGCAGTGAAAAGAAACAGACTATTATGCGAGTGAGCTCTTAGAGGGGCGGGGCAAGGCTTGCCTCTTGCAATGGTTCGGGGACACCCTCTGAGAGCTCTGGGGTGTTAACTCCATTCCTCGACTCTCGCCTCGAATTCGAACCCTAAGCGTGTCTGTGTCTTAACACAGCCTATTGGCTGCCACCATCCAGCACTCCGATGCCGGCGCAGGCAAGATGCCCGAGCAAGACCCCGGCAACTCATTGCCACCGTCGGGGTCCGGCGGCAACAGCCGGCCAAACCCTTCGGTCGCATCCCTCCCCACTTCAGACCTGAGCGCCCTCCGCTCAGCGTCACACCTCCCACCAAAGCCCGCGACCCCACCCGCCCCCGGGCTCCTAGGTTTCTCACCCAGAAGATGAAAGTGTAGATCAAGAGGACGCTCTTGAAACAAGTAATGACTGGTTTAGTCTGCAGTCTCCGAGAGGGGGACGCCATGACTAGCTCAGCACCCTGCCCCGCCGCACCAGGCGAGCGGAAAAGAGCGAGAGAGACGCAGAGTCCCCGAGTCTCCCCGGAAACTGCCGGAAACTTACGAGCTTCTACAACTGAGAAGAGCCGGAAACACTGTACAATTTCTAGAGGGTAAAGTCCGGGAGGCTATCCGAAAAATGTCGACAATTTCCGAGCGCCCCCTGCTGAAGGTTACCGAAAACTATATACAAAGTTCTATTGTCGGGAATTTCCTAGATCTGCAAGTGGAGCTTTCTTATTTTTTTTCCTCTCAAGGAATCTTTCCCGCCCCCCCCCCGCCCTTATAATTTGATCATATTGTTCTATCACCAACAGCGCCAGCAGCGCTCTGAGATTCGGCCTCGCCAGCCCCTGGTGCCCTAAAGGGAAAAAAAAGGAATGAAAAGAGGTTAAAAATGACCTAAGAATCTGTATTACATGACTAAATATCCTCAAGAAATATATTTCCAATGAAAAAGCATATTCCAAAGCGACACGTACAGTCATATGTTTTTAGACAAAAAATGAGGAAAAGTGACATTTTCCTGAGTGGTGGAATTAAGCTTATTTCTTTTTCACTTGTTCTGTGCTTTTCAATTTTTGAACATTGTTTCATGCAGTGGAGAGGGGGGCATTAAGAGTGAATAGATTGTGGGAAATAATCACTTGCTGAAAGAATTCCAAAGCTAGGTATGAGAGATTGTTAATGAATTTGACAATTTCCCTACAGACGTTTGCAAAATCCATTATCTTTCTCCTCTATTATCCTCTAAACAATTGGAAAGTTGAGGGAAAATGTTCTGAAGTGATTAATACTGAAATGTAAGTTGAACTATCAGCTACAAAGTTTTTTTTTTAATGTTTTTATTTATTTCTGAGAGAGAGAGACAGCATGAGCAAGGGAGGGTCAGAGAGAGAGAGAGACAGCATGAGCAGGGGAGGGTCAGAGAGAGAGACATAGAAGCTGAAACAGGCTCCAGGCTAGTGGTCCGCACAGAGCCAGACATGGGGCACGAACCGTGAGATCATGACGGGAGCCGTCAGACGCCTAACTGACTGAGCCACCCAGGCGCCCCATCAGCTGCAAAGTTTTAAAAAGGGAAAGTGCTATAGAGAATGTCAGGTAAATGTGACCTTCACTCCACATTTAAAATATTAAAACTGAATGGCACTGTATATTTCAGCACCCTGGGTTTTTCAGATCAAGAACCAGCTTATCACAAAGAGGCTGAAACACCCAAAGTCACACAACTAACAGTAAAGCTAAAACTAGAGCTCACTGTGCTTACAAAATGGGAATAAATCACCAGAGTTTTCTGTCCCATATGTCCAGAGGCAATCAATCTAACGGGTAAAGTGGAACAAAAACATAGCCCTCTTCAGGGTCTCCTGAACAAAATTTATTGTGCTCTATTGGTGACAAAAGCTGAGGCTCTTTTTGTTTGGGGCTTAAGTTCAGGAATGGCTAAATGTAAAGACAAGTCTCCAGATAGTTGAAAGGCCTAGAAAATTTGGATTATGCAAATCAGCAGAGCCCTAAAGGGTATTTAAAGTTCCTTGATACATCTGTGAAATGGGGAATGTCTCTGTTTCATAAAGGATACATATACATATGCTTTGCTCAGCACACAAGAATAAGTGCATATATTTGAGCTACAAATACAATGGGTTAATTCTATGCCTATAGTTACAGGGGAGAAAAGAAATGAGTCTAGACATTACAGATACTCACTGTTTCCTGCTTTCTGGTAACTTTTAGGCTTCAAGAGTGACTAGTGACTGAATGAGCCATTCAAATTGCCCTCAATTTAAATAGGTCATTTACTTTTCATGAGAAACTGAGAATAGGTAGGTCTTTTTTATCTAGTCAGGTTCAAAGCAATTCACAAAATGAGTTAAATACTAATGAATTAATTCAGTGCTATAGGCATCCTGGTCTCCCATTTTGTTCAGGAACATTAGTGCAGTCCCTAGCATTCATCTATCTAGAAATTCAGGACAGGTGTAATCAAGGAGAAAAGAAAGATTACTATTGGGTGTCAAGACTCAAGTTTCTGTTTAGTGGAAAATACATACTTTGTGAAACTTTCTCTGGCCTTCTTGCTCCCTCCATAAAAATATAAACTTGTGAGAAAAAAATAGTTACTTCTAAGAAATCTGAGTTGATACCTAACACCAACAATGCCATAGATCTGTATGCACCTTTAATCCATATGGTAAGACACAGAACATTGAAGTTTAAACCAAAAACAACTTAACTCTTAAGGGAAGTTTATAATTGTACATTCCTATTAAATCATGTATGCAGAAAGCTCCACATTTCCATGTTATGTATCATGAACCAGTTGATCTAATTATTGCACAGAGTTATGTATTAAGATCTGGTTTCTTAACTAAAGTGTAAGCTCTTCAAGGGCAAAGACTGAGTGCCCAGTGAGTGTGTGCTGTTTCTTGAAGGATGGGAGTAAAAGACAATATCAGTTCCCTATGCAATCCATGACATCATCTTGACACAAGCTTAACATCACAAAGTGGGCACTTACTGTAGTGCTATTATATTGTATAGTGAAAGGAGAGGTGATGCCCAAACTTTTATGCTTGAAAATTTGCTTTAAATATATACCACAGAACCAGAAAACAAGAAAGCTCCATTGACTTGGTCACACACAGCTTCCCTGTACTTTGAATATTGTCTTAGGACCAGCTCCTATAGCATCATGCCAGATGTCTGAGATCCAAGAGAGTGACTACTAAAGAACAAATATTGCACCAACGGTCTTTAGACTAAAATTTTAAAAGCCTAACATATAAACACATGGAGGGAATGGGTAAAGGATACATCTCTGCAGCTATAAACACTGAGAGAAGGTTATCAGGAAAGATAACAGATGTCAATTTTAAAAGAAACACGTGCCATAAGTACAGGAAATGAGGTTGAGGAGCTCTAAGTAAATGCAAAGCTTTCTCCCTAGGCCAAATAACGCTATGTGAGGAGTTCTCATATTGGAACAAACAAGTATCAAGGGAAGTCTTGCTAACTCCTTGTCATCTTAAATGGAAGCTTCCTCTGAAACTTAGGCTTGTACCACGTTCTGAAAAGGATTTTCATTTTGAGCCCCAACAGCAAAGAAACATTTTTGTGGCTGAAGAGAAAACAAAATAGTCAAAGCAAAATCCACACATTATTTCCAAGAATGTGTTGATTTTCCGCCTCTCCCTTCCTCTGCTGCTTACAACGCTGCGTTGTTTGAATAACAGTCGGTGCCAAGTTAAACCAAAGGCTGACACAGAATTTAATATTCCTATGGGCACAACACCTTGCACCATCGCGTCTCACTCTGCTACACCCTCTTACCCTGCTGCCATGCCACGAAACCCAGAAGTTCAGTTTACTTCAAATTTAGGCCTGGGTCTGGGCACAAACCCAGGCCAAAGGGACATCTAATCCCACCTAAGGCAATGTAAGTAGTAATTCTATAGGTCAGAAAATACATTTATTCTTTAAAGTATTAATATTGTAACACTTAATTGTATTAGTGATATTACATTCTATTATATATAGTATTATCAATATTATTCTATTATATATTATATATAGTAACTGTAATATTGAGCATTGACTATGTACCAACCACTGTTGCTAAGCGCTTGACAGGCAGTACCTCATGCATACATCACAAGAGCCCTTATTGTGAGGTAAAAACTACCACTGCCTTCATTTTACAGATGAGGAAACAGGTTCAAAGGGGCTAACTTGCCTAGGACTAAGCCCAATGAACTTCTGTTTCTCTCATCAGAAATAGGGTCCACTCTATGATGAGACATGGCTGCCATTGTATAAATAGCTGTCTTGGCTAGGAATAACCAAAGACTGCTATAATCAGACATTTAACCACAAACAAGGGCTCTTAGAAATCCCTGAAGCATAAAAACCTCAATGCCTTCCCCAATTCTGCCTTGTACTTGGGGTTATTGTTGAGTTTTACTTTTGCCTTCATTCCAATAGGGCAATCCCCTAAGGAACCCTTTGCCATCCCAGAGTGGCAAAGTACAGAGTTCAGTACATTTTCTGGCTCAATCTATCTTTCTCCCTCTTTCTGACCACAAAAACACATGTTTGATGCTGAAAATGTAGGAAAAAGGCAAATATTTCCTTTAAGTATTGTTGCTGTTTGTTTTACATTCCATATTCAGTAGGGATTTGTGTCCCTTTCCTATTAACTTCCTGTAACCTTCAAGATTAAGTTTAAGTGTTGTTCTTTGGCATTTAAAATATGTCTCCACCAGCAAATATGGTATCAGCTTATTTCCTACTGCGTTTTCAACGTGAATTTTCTGTTCCACAATAAGACAATATGATTATCTCCCAATAAACAATATCTGTTCCCTGTTCCCTTCCCATTCTCCAACCTCACTCAAAATTCCTACTCCCTACTTAAGGTATATCCCAACCCCACTCGATGAGAATGTTAATCTGCCCCCTTTATCCATCCCCTCACCCCTGCCCACACACACCTCTTTTTCTAGCATCAGAGCTCATAGTCTGAGCACTCACATTAACTCAGATCCTTAGTCAATTACTACAGTACCTGCTTGCTTCTCTACTGACCTGTCTTATATCCTGCTGTCTACATGTTCAGAAACTACTGAAGAGCCAGTGTGTCAGGGCTCTTGCACCCCCTTTTATTCTCTCCCCAGCACCCTAGGACACAATGCTCAATTGATGACCTCATTTGGTTTCAGCCAATCTCTGTTGAGCCCTTTGGTCACAGCTGGTCTCTGAGACTAACCACTTAGTAGTGACTTAAGGTTTGATCAATTAAATTAAATAAACTAAATAAATGCCTAAGCCATCCTAGTATCACACTATCACAAGCAAAACAATTAAGTTGAGCTGCTGGATAATGTCTTGGAACAATACTACCCTTTATCTTAGGAACCAGTAAAAAGATATCAACTGTTTCACTCAGAATACATCTTATCTCTTATTCACATAATGACCTTACCATTTTCATTTTCTAATACCTTTTATAAAATTCCTTCAAATACCTTTGGCTAAGTGCCCATCATAAAAATTAAAAAGCACCTCCTGGGGGCGCCTGGGGGGCTCAGTTGCTTAAGCATCTGACTTTGGCTCAGGTCATAATCTCATGGTTCGTGGGTTCGAGCCCCTCATTGGGCTCTATGCTGACAGCTAGCTCAGAGCCGGGGGCCTGTCTTCAGATTCTGTATCTCCCTCTCTCTCTGACTCTCCCCTGCTCATGCTCTCTCTCTCAACAATAAAAATAAAAAACATTTAAAAAAAAAGCACCTCCTGTTTATTTTCTTAAAATCTCATGTTACACATTACAGCCATCAGATAAACATCATTTAAACAAGTAAAGTGAACATTATCATTTAAATGGATAATTCATATGTACAGTTTTAAAAATCAGTTTCCGGAATGGGAATATCTTTATTCCTATTATGTCATGTGTATTCTTATCATTTCTTCTCTGAAATTCTTTTCTTTGTCTGTTTTTCATTCACTTTTCTTTTCCATCTACTCCTTTCAGATTCTCCATGAATCATTCCCTCCCTTTGCAGTCTAGATCTTGCCTTCTTTTAAAAAGTTCATAATATACAATTTGGGACACATAGAAATGAGAAATAATATTGAATGATATTAAAATTCACAATTTCATATCAATTTACCTTAGTCAGTGTTCTAATAAAGTTGTTTCTAGGTTAGTTTTGTTATGCTTTGCTGAGATTTTATCTATACAAGTCAGTTTCCATATCTAACATTTCTTAAAATAATACCTTATTGACTGCTGAGGAACTTCATATTAAATGTCTTGATGTTGAAAATGGTACTGAACTTTAAGAACTTTACATTTCTATGTATAGATATTGTCAGTCTCTTTGTGTCTTTGTCTCATTTTCCCAACCAAATCATACAGAGAGGTGATTTATTTAACCTGACACCCAAAGTGTCTGACACAGTGTTATCCACACATAATGGATGTTGAAGAAATGCTGGGTTTTTAAAATGAGCACCCCCCCTTATTTTGCATAAGCTTTTCATATTGCCCATCTTGGTGCTTCACAGAACTGCTGTCTGTCTCTATATACCCTTACATTGATCTCCCTATGCATTCCATATTCTCCTCCTTCACATTCTTCTTTAATTTCTCTCTGCCACCATTCTGTCCTGCTCCCTCGAGCTGTGAGTGGGACATGAGGCCTTACACAGCATCCTCAGCCTAGCATGTGCTAGGCTCTGTGTTGGGTGCTGGGGAAATGAAGGAGACTAAGGCAAGGTTATTGCACCCTAGGCTCTCATGGTCTGGGAGGGGACAAAGATGAGTCTGAGGTGAACAAACTAGTAAGTAGGGAACAGTGATTGTCACGGGTGAACAATGACAATAATTGTGATAAGCCTGTAATTAAGATATTTACAAAGTGATGCGATAGAAAAAGAAGGCAACCCGATCTCTCTGGGATGGGCTAAGGCAAACTTCTCAGCAGCAAAGATGGATACAGTTTCAACAGTCCAGGAAAGGAAGTAAAGGAATACAAGGTAGAGTAAGTATGCCTGGGCAAAGGCACCAAAGTATGAAAGGAAGAGGAAGTAGTTCAGTACAACCTGATTAGGTGAATGTTTAAAACTAGGCTGAGGACATAGATGGGGTTTGCTTGTGAAGGGTATGAATGCTCTACTACTGTACTCTTTGCCAAGAGGGGGGCCAGTAAAAGGTTTTTTTTTTTTTTAGAAAGAAAGAAAACAACCCTAGTAGAATTTATTACTCTGCACTTGCTCGCTCTCTTGCTCTCTCTCTCTCTCTTTCTGTCTCTCTCTGTCTCTCTCTTTCTCATACACACACACACACACTCATACACACACACACACAAACACACTTAATAGATTTACTATATCCTAACACCTGACTTTAGAGTAAATTTTTATATCTGATTTCAAAAACCTCACAATCTGGCCCTACCCTATTTATTCAGTTTTGTTCCCTATCACTCTCTTGATCCCTCTAACCAGTTTGCCCATCCCTCTCTGACCTAACAGTGAGCTATTATTTATTTCCCTTGCCTCAGAACATACCAAGGCCTACCTCTCCCCACAGAGTGTTCACACAGTTCTCAAAGTCTATACCATAACTTTTAGAATTTTATATGGTTTTGTATCATTGTCTAATTGTTTATGTCCCCCTTCTCTCCCCTCCTAAATATAAATCCTCTGGAGTTTATAATTCCAGATTGAAAGATCAAGCACTTCATACTCACCACTGTTCTTTGTTCTTAGCTTACAGTAGATGTCCAATGAAGGCTAATTCCCTAAACACACACAATTGTAATCAAGAACATTTTTGTTGAATGCCTTCTACATTCTATGAGGGCAAGGGTTTTTTTCAGTGTTTATTTGAACATTGAACATTTGAAGGGGGGAACCCTGAGATCACAACCTGAACCAAAGTCAAGAGTCAGTCACTTACCCTACTGAGCCACCAAGGGGCCCCAACGGCAAGGATTTTTGTCTCTTTTGTTCACTGATGTTGCTCAAGTACTTAGAACAGTGTGTGGCACATAATAGATGCTCAGTAAATACTGTTGAACTAATTATGCATTAGGATGTTAGGGATTTTATCTCTCCACCATCCTTAATACAGTAGAAGCATGATAAATTTATTGAATAAATAAGGCCAAGATATCTTCAGTTTTTAAAATTTATTTAATGTTTGTTTATTTTTGAGAGAGAGAGAGCACAAGTTGGGGAGGGGCACAGAGAGAGGGAGACGCAGAATCTAAAGCAGGCTCCAGACTTTGAGCTGTCAGCACAGAGCCTGACAGGGGCCTCGAACCCACTAACTATGAGATCATGACCTGAGCTGAAGTCAGAGGCTTAACCATCTGAGCTTCCCAGACGCCTCTGTCTTCAGTTTTTTTTTTTTTTATACCACTATCACATTGTTGAACACATAGTAGACAGTCAATACATACTTCTGAATGGTGGATTGGAAATGAAACAGGCTTACTATTGAACATTTTATTATCAGAAGCACAATTCTTCCCTTTATAACTGAGAAGAGTTTACTAATTTGCTTGCACACATAAGGAAGAGACCCTTTCTATGGAAGCTAAAAAAAATTCTTCTACAGTCACTTATTTTTCAAGGATGGAAATGTCCACGAGAATGTGTGAAGCTGGTCTGCACTATGTTAGAATACTCTCATTACCAGATACTAAAAAGAAAGTTTGCTTAGTGAAGCATATCCCTTCATCAGAGGCCGCTAGGAAACAGCTTAGCAAGGGCTATAACCTTGCCATGCACACATCATTTGGTGTGCTTGAACAGGCTCCCCCTAAAGCCTCTCTAAGCATGCTTTCCCTGCACTCTTATTACAGGAAATCAGTCTTGATTCTTCAGGCAAAAAGTGCATGGTATTTTTTGTAAACAACATAATCTTATCAGAAACTAAAGTCCAAAGAAGTTAGGTCATCAGTGGGAGAGTTTCAACATGTGTTTGACCTTGTATATATGGATGGCAAGGCAACTGAAGAGCTGGGAAGTCCTCAGGAATTGCAGGGGAAATCTCTAGGGAAAGTCAAAGTCAGCTACACTCTTCCCCTCTCCTTGGAGTTTGTGAAATTCCTTTTCACTCAATCCTCATGTCATGCTGAGTCATAAAAAGAAATGTTCTTCCTACACCACATCTCTGGAGGCCCTTTAGCCAGCCTCTGTTAGTCATTACTATACTCATCGGCTCAGGGCCAGCACCATTCACACTTTCCCCCTGTTCTGTGGCAGATGGACTGTGTTCCTCTATTCCCTGCGTTCTTTCTCTCCCATCTCTCTAAAATCCTTCTCTGAGGGAGGAATAGCTTATAGCTCTGGGGATAATATAGCTTTAAGGAAACTTTTGGCAGATGCAGATATCCTAACATCTGGGCAGTGTTAACAGAATCCCGGAGGCCTGGACAGACCAAGAGTCACTCGTTCTAGGAATGTTAAAATAGAAGTTTTTCTGACTGATGAGAGGAGCAGAGAGGAAGGAGAAAGAGAAGAAGAAAGCAGAAAAAATTTATAAAATAGGTAAGTAAGATCTGCTGCTTAACCCCTCCACATTATACTACCTCATTTCACAACCATGGTGGGTAATGAGACCCAGGACATGGACAACATGGCTGTTGGCGGCGGGTCGGGGGGTGTCTTTTATGAAACTGGATTATATGCTACTTGCCATTTCAACCATGACCCGGCTGCAGATACAGGTTCCCACTACCTTCCTGGCCCACAGCGGAGGGTGGCTGACTCCCGGTAAGTCAGTTTTTCAGTCTCCAATCTGGGAGGAGATGGGCAGGGAGCAGTCACAGATGCAGAAAAGTGGGTTGAAAAGGAAACCCTGTGCTCCAGGACCATGGAACTGGATTGAGACAGCATATGTGAGGGGTTGGTGATTAGTTTATCTAGCCGTTCATTTTCCTAGATCTCTCTTGAATCTTCCCTTCCTTGTCCTTTTGTTCCCTCTTTCTGCTTT
The DNA here is from genome assembly GCF_003009895.1 of Hyaena hyaena. NCBI lineage: Eukaryota > Metazoa > Chordata > Mammalia > Carnivora > Hyaenidae > Hyaena > Hyaena hyaena. The sequence goes on from NW_024081366.1 coordinate 73,370, forward strand.
TATCTCTTTCTTTCAGCCCTAACAGATTTTCTTTTTCTAGCTTCCTTCCCTCATCTTTCCACTTTCCTTGCCTCCCTCGCTTGTTCTCAATTTTTTTTCTATTCTGCTTCCTTGCCAGTGTCTAGACAAAATCTGAAGCCAAGTAGCAATGAATTGGAAAATGAATTTTTGCTATTCTTGGACTTTTCACGTTCCTTAGGGACTCTGGCCAGAATCTGCCATCTTTTTGTTTCTCCATTTCTGGAACTGACTCCTCCCCTGAGCATAGCATTTCATTGAGAACATGTGGGTGAATGGGTGCCTGCTGAAAAGTTCAGTGACCAGTTTATACCAATAGGCAACAAGTTTTAATACTGTTTTGGATGAAATTTTTGCCAACTGGGAACCCCAATACTCTCATCCCACTAATGTGAGGGCAGGACAGGAAGTGAGAGGGCAATTGAAGCTTGCTCACCCTCTCCTCATGTACCTCAATAGGTTCTTCCCAACCTCACAGACTTCCTGCTGGCTCAGCAGAATAAAACTAGAAGGTTAGGCTGGACTTAAAAGCCAAAAGCCATTACCAAACCACTAAGTCTCAAAACTCAAAACTAAGAAAAGAGCCAGGCCATAGGTAACATATGAGAGACTGGAGAAAGGAAACATCTAGTCCTGTCTAATACAAAGTGGGGAATAATAATATCTAATATATATTGATTGCTTCCCTATGTGCTAGGCAATAATCTATTCTATAATGTAGATACTATTATTATTACTACCATTTTATAGATGAGGAAACTGAGTCTCAGGGAAGTTAAGGAAGTTGTCCAAGACCATATAGCTAATATGGACAGAATTGGATACACATACAGATCTGTGTAACTCCAGAATTCAAGCTCTTAGTCTAATGCTAATGCTTTCCCAGATTAGTGGTTAGGAAATACTAGTTAAATGGATGAAACCATCAACTGGCAGCTTTTAGATCGTAGGATTCCCTCTTGGTTCCATATGACTTTATGTTGCCCCTTCCTGATCTTGGTTCCTCAGTGTCCCTCTCTATAACTTGGACAATGAAACACTTGTATCTGATCTCACCACAGTTAATTGAGAATTGATTCTTTTATACCATCCTCCTCCTGGGAGGAAAAGAGATCAGAAATAACAAATAGAGTCTTGCTATTCTATAAAATGGAAGGTCCTTACAAGGGGGACAATATAACAGGCATTCAATAATCTAAAAATTTCTCTTCTTCCTCACAGATCCTGCATTTCTGCTTCTTCTCACTTTGGGAAGTTCACTGATGGCTGATTTCTGAAAGATATTTTTCTTTTCCCTGGTACTTCTGGTTGCATATCTCTATTCTTGTCTCCCTAACCTCCCCTCAGCCCGACTCCTTTTAAGGATGGCTGGTCAACTAACCCAAAGAGGAGCTCTATCTCTCCTGCTCTTCTTCACTTCAGCAGTGACACCAACATGGTATGCAGGTAAGTTTTAGGATCTGTTGCCCATTATTTCCATGGAAGGCAGGACCTAGGCTAAATCTTGGAGAAGAGAAAGTTAGACTGCAATAAGAGATACTTAAATAAAGAAAAACTGGGGCTCCTGAGTGGCTCAGTTGGTGGAGCATCTGACTTTGGCTCGGGTCATGATCTCGCAGTCTGTGGGTTCAAGCCCTGCTCAGAGACTGGAGCCTGCTTCAAATTTTGTGTCACCCTCTCAGCCCCTTCTCCACTTATGTGCTCTCTGTCTCAAAAATGAATAAATGTTAAAAAAAATTAAAAAATAAAGAAAAACAAATAAACATTCCAAAAGCTACCAAGGGAGGCTTTTGAGGCAAACTAACAAGGGATATTTGAAAACAGGCTGCATCAGCATAAAAATGTGAGGATTGGACAACATGGCTTTTGAGGCCATTGTTTCACCTGCTTCAGTAGTCAGTTTCCTCTCTCTTTCCCTCCCTTTCTCTCTCTCTCTCTTTCTCTCTCCATTTCTGTCTATATCTCTCTCTCCTTGTGTGTGTGTGTGTGCGTGTGTGTGTGTATTTGTGTGTGTGTCAGTCTCTCCCTCCCTCTCTCTCCCCTAGATCTTATATGATCAGATTTTTATAGCCCCCTTCTGCCAAAAATGTTAATAACAATATAGATCACATTCTCTTAAACAGAGATTCCCCAGTCTCTTCTGGCTTGTTCCTTACTTCAGAAAGGATGGAGATTTCTGGATTCCTAAATGTTTCATCCTTTGCCTCTGGAGACATAGAGAGCTGAAAAGAACAGACTCAGTGAGGAGAAGTAAAGAGGAAGAGAGAGAAATGAAGGAAGGATAATGAGGTGGCAGACAGAGGTTTTTGATGGGGGCCAACTGGCATTCCAAGTGCTAAGAATATTCTGTGGCCTGCAATGTCTGCCTTCATAGGCACTGGGGGATGTGGGGGAAGAAGTCAGACCAAACCAATAAAGTTAGGAAAATATCCAGAGATGAGTAAATAACAAACTGCTTCCACCACAGCCACACTCATTGCAGCTAAAATTTTCCACATGCCCTTAGCTCCTGGTGGAGTTTGGCAGTAGCACTGTTTGTCTGGAACAGCTGCATCAAGCTTTCAAACAAATATGCAAACTTCTTCCCCTCTTTGGCTTAACCTGGCTTTGTAGGGGGTGAGGTACAAGGGCTGACTTTGAGAAGAAGAAATTCAAGTCAAGTCCTTGGCAGAGTACACACTCTTTGGGGTTAAAGAAGCCCTAAGTCTCCAGGAGATAATATGTTTAGCCATCCTCCCCAACCTCCCCCTAGCCAGCTCAAGTATATAAGACCAAAATCCAGACAAAGACCAGAGGACTAAGGAATGGAGACTAGATGGCTCAAAGCCCAGTTTTGAACACCTGTAAGAAACCTCACGGAGGGGGTGGCTCAGTGGCTCAGTTGGTTAAGCATCCAACTTCAGCTGAGGTCAGGATCTCATGGTTTGTGGGTTCAAGCCCCACATCGGCCTCTGCATTGTTGGTGCAGAGCCTGCTTTAGATTCTCTCTCCCTGTCTCTCTGCCCCTTGCACTCTTGCACTCTCTCTCAAAAATAAATAAACTTAAAAAAAAAAAGAAATCTCATGGAGTGCAAGGGACTTTACCTTTTCTAGAGTGGAAGTCCAAGCTATTGGAGTCTTGAGGGCAGAGCGGTTTATTTTTTTTTCCCCATGGTCTCTTTCTTTTTGTTTTGTTTTAATATAATTTATTGTCAAATTGGTTTCCATACAACACCCAGTGTTCATCCCAACATGTGCCCTCCTCAATGCCCATCACCCGCTTTCCCCTCTTCCCCACCACCCATCAACCCTCAGTTTGTTCTCATTATTTGAGAGTCTTTTATGGTTTGTCTCCCTCCATCTAGACAGAGCAGTTTAAAAAAAACTTAGACTCATTTAACCTTTCAAAAGGCCATTTGCAAAGGTGGCACTCTCTACTTCCATAAGAATCACCAGGCTCCTTCTTGGAAGCCCAGGTTGGTGAGGTCTCTAACAACCCTCATTCTGCCCTCTTCTGTTCTTGGGAGGCTACATGGTGAGAGAAATTCAGAAATTTTTAAATAATCCTCCCCTATATCACTAGCTCAGCTGTCTGAGCTTGCTCTACTCATTCATTCATTCAACAGATATTTATTGACCATTCCTTGTGCATCCATCATTGTTTATTCATGGCTATAGCTTTGTTCTCAAATGGGAATAGCACAAGGAAAGCAACCAAGTGTGGATTAAGGGCTGATCAGAACAAGGATACAGGAATAATCAGCAGGTGTTAGGAAGGGCTGAGAATATTAATAAAGTGAACAGTGGATTAAAAGTATGGATTGGCATATCTGTGCAGTTCAGGAAGTCAGACTATACCTGTTACTATAAGCCAAGTGTTAGTGTGGATCTTAAAATAGTTCTCAACTATCAGTTACATCTTCAACCATACCTTTGTGAAGGGCAGTGCTTGGAAGGTCTGACTGTACTATGGAATTTGGAGGGACCCTAGTAATCAGGTAACCTCTGATTGATGTAAAAGAACTGAGGCAGGCTGTGCAAACCTCTCTTCCTCAGTGCTGAGAAGAGGCAAGCAGATAGAACAATGTGGGGAGGAAGTCCCTCTATTTTCTTATATCTCATCTCAGTATCATAATATTTGCAAAATAAAATACCCGACGACAGGCAAAGAGACGGACATGGAAAGGCTTAAAGTGCTAAGGTGGGCTAAGCCCATTCCCATTGCAGTGCAAACTTGGCACTGGTCCAGCTACCTCTGCACCCTGCTGGAAACTGTAATTATCTGACTGTGTCTTCCCCTCATCTTTCCCACATCCCCTGTAATTCTGGAATGATAGAAATTGCATTGTGGCCTTTGATCGCACACCCAGAGTTAAAAAGCTGGATGGCAAGAGACATTTTGGGTTTTTCTCTCTGCTGGATATCATCCAAAGCTTTCTCCTACTGCCATCTTTAGTGGTATATCTGAGTTTGGTATCATGGGGTCAAAGCATCCTTGGCTGGAATGCCCATTCTGCTCCTTCTGAGGTAGGAGAAATTGGGCTACTCTCTTAACTCCTCTGAGTCTGTTTCTTCATCTGTATATCGGCAAACAATAAGAGTGTCTATGTCACGAGATGTTAGGGTGACATAATAAGATAACATATGTAATGGGCTGAACAGAGGACTAGTACATGCTGAGTGATGTTAGTCATGCTACTGCTGCTACCACCACTGTTGTCATTATTGCTCTCCAGCCATAGGCTTCTAACACTCCGGTTTGCTCTTCTGGTAAACAGGGGCTTTCTCCCTTCTGGGCATTTCTTCACAAGTAAGCTCTGGAACAAGAGTGCTGGGACTAATCCTTTAGGGGATCACAAACATCTGGCCTCCTGTTTACAGAAGTTGTAAGGCTCTGAGGCTAATACTAAACTGAAACAGCTGACAAGAATTCTGTGCCCCACAAAGAACCCTCCCATGTAGAAAGGGAGACAGCAGGGAGAGGAGGCCTAAAGAGAACTAAAGGAAAGCCAAGAAAAGAATGGAACTGGGAAAACAGAAAAAAAATAAATGGCAAGAAAAAAATAAACTCTTTCCTTTGGAATGAGGGCAAACCAATGAAGACATGATTTCAGAAAGCAAACTTTCAGTTTGAGTCATTTCCTTGTTCATTAAGATGGAATGGTTTCCCAATACCCCCAACCCCAGTGTGAGGTTGTAGGGAATGGAGGAGCTCCATAATCTAGCCCTTTGCTCCACCCTTTAGTGCAGGGGGCCCTGTGCTTCTTCCCAGAGAGGAGGCAGACAAGCTTGTGGTCTGAATGTTGACACAGGCCAAAGGCCTCCAGCACTAAAACTCAGCCCTGTCCTGAAAGCACATCCTCTCCTGGAAATGAGGAATTGTTTTCTGACTCCAGCATGACTGGCTGTTTTATTCCTGTGCGTACATTAGGGCTCAGAGAGGCTGGAAAGAGAGCCTCCAGAAACTTCACTCCGGAAAGGACTAAGTTGTATTCCAATTAGTTTGTATTCAAGACTGATTTCCTGCTGTCTGGTGAAACACACTGTTTAGTCTCCCAGACAGCCACAGACTTGCCTCCACCAGTGACTGGGCCACTTAACAGAATGGGGGTGGATTTGGAATGTTCTCCTGGCTCAGCAGCTCCCTGCTAAAGCTTCTGATGATTAGAGGAACAGGAAATTTCTCCAAAGGACTCTGCCTTCCTTTTCCTGCAAACCAGGACAAACGGCTCAGGACATGAAACCATGCTCATTTCTTCTTGCCTTTTGTTGTTGTTGTTTAATTTTTTTTTTATTTATTTCTGAGAGAGAGAGAGCATGAGCAGGGGAGGGTCAGAGAGAGAGGGAGACACAGAATCTGAAACAGGCTCCAGGCTCTGAGCTGGCTGTCAGCACAGAGCCCGACACGGGGCTCGAACCCACGAACCGTGAGATCATGACCTGAGCTGAAGCCGGACGCTCAACCGACTGAGCCACCCAGGTGGCCCTCTTCTTGCCTTTTGAACTCTCCCTCTCTGCCTTGGCATGCCACCCCTAGCAATGGCAACCAAGTGGCAAAAGGGTGGTGCCCTGTGGGCTAGTGAGGGCTCAAGGAACTGTTTCTCTTTGAGGACCATGAGCAGGTCTGTCACTAGTGGCAAGGCAATTACTCAGACTCTATTTTTTAACTCCTACCTAAGACAACAGTCCATCCTCATAATTTGGTCATTATCCATATCTCACCAAGACCTTGTGTGTTGCATCAAAGAAATGGGTCAGTTATAGTCCAGATTGGCGGGATTGATGGATAGTCAAGAAGTTCAAATTTGTTTCTTTTGAATGGAAGTTTCTTATGCTACCAGTAAGTCCCCTCACCCCCCACCATGATCATGAGCTCACTTTCTATGCACCTGAGATGTTGAGATTTATTTACAATAGTTCTACTGCTTTACAAGGCAGAACTTTCCACACGAAATATCTACTTGGCTCCCTACCCAAGGAGTGTCATCTCCTCAAGAAGGGACCAGGTTGGATACGGAAAAAAGTTGAGAAGACTTAAGTAAGAAATTAATATGTCATCTTGGTATTATCTTCTTCATTGCAGGTTCGGGCTACTACCCAGATGAAAGCTACAATGAAGTATATGCTAAAGAGGTTCCAAAAGCCCCTGCCCTAGACTACCGAGGTAAACCTCACTGCTTCTCAGGCTCGGGGAGGGTCTTTTCTGGAGTAAGGCCTAGATCTTCCCTGAAGCATCCTCTTCTAGCTTGGCTCATATGTGCCAAAACTGCAGCTCAGGGAATCGGGGGCTGTGATTTCCAATCATGAACTTGGTCACTAACTTGCTCTATGACATCCCCTCTCTAGTACTAAGGTTATCCATCTATTATTAATCATTAAGTATTGACTGAATACCTGCTGTACACCTAATCCCATGCAGGGTAGGCCTGTGGATGATACAAAATCTGACATAGGGTCTTGTCCCCCTCAAGGAGCTCACATTCTTCTGGGGGCAGGGATGGGTGAGAGGGCAATAAAATTAACAAATGTAGAGAAAGTTAGTATGAATCTATGTGGTAGCAGTAAATGCAATAGGACTTAAAGAAAACGAAGTCAGGGCAAGGATCATGAAAGATAACATATGTCAGGCCTTGAGTGATAGGTGGATTTTGAGAACTGGAGAAGGGAGAGGAGGGTATTCAGCAAAGCATTTGGCCATAGATATAGAGGTAAGAACAAAGCTGTTAGAGGAAGGATCTAAGGAGAAACCAGACTGACTAGAGGAGATGGGATGTGGAGGGAGTAGGAGAAAAATAAAGTTGAGGGGCACCTGGGTGGCTCAGTCGGTTGGGCGGCCGACTTCGGCTCCGGTCATGATCTCACAGTTCGTGGGTTCCGGCCCCGCATCGGGCTCTGTGCTGACAGCTCAGAGCCTGCAGCCTGTTTCGGGTTCTGTGTCTCCCTCTCTCTCTGACCCTCTCCTGCTCACACTCTGTGTGTGTCTCTCTCAAAACTAAATAAACATTAAAAAATAAAAAGAAAAAGTTGAATATAAAGAGTAAGACAAAATTAGGAAAGGCTCTGTAATCTAGGGACTCTTCTTAGGCAATGCAGGAGGATTATCTGTGAAGAATGCTGAATAGGGACTCCTGCATTAGAAAGAAATTTAGAAGGGTACCTGAGTGGCTCAGTCATTTAGGCATTGACTTTGGCTCAGGTCGTGATCTCACATTTCATGAGTTCAAGCGCTGTGTTGAGCTCTGTGCTGACAGCTCAGAGCCTGGTGCCTGCTGTGGATACTGTGTCCCCATCTCTCTCTGCCCCTCCCCCGCTCGTGCGCACACTCTCTAAAAAATAAATAAACGTTAAAAAAAAAAAAAGAGGGGCGTCTGGATGGCTCAGTTGGTTAAGCGTCCGACTTTGGCTCAGGTCATGATCTCACGGTTTGTGGATTCAAGCCCCGCGTCGGGCTCTGTGCTAACAGCTCAGAGCCTGGAGCCTGTTTCAGATTCTGTGTCTCCCTCTCTCTCTGACCTTCCCCTGTTCATGCTGTCTTTCTCTCTCAGAAATAAATAAAAAGCATTTAAAAAAAAGAAAAAAGAAAGGAAGACCAGGCACTATCTAGTATCTCTTCCATTTCTAAGAGTCTTGTTTCTATGCTGTACAAGCCATGCAGAGGAGTTTAGCTGTTGTGCTAGAAGTTATAAGAAGCCATCATATGTCTTCGCACAGGGGGTGGCATGGTTAGATAATTTCACCATATCAGCCTTGTTTTTGTGTTCAGAAGTAGGGGGTCAGGAAGGGTAGAGCCTGGGTCAGGGAGACTCTCCACGAATTAGCGACAGTAATGTTGGTTAGAGATGATTGAGAGTATGGCAAAGAAATAGAGAGTAAGGATGAATCCCGTGGGGCACCTAGGTGGCTCAGTCAGTTAAGTGTCCAACTTCGGCTCAGGTCATGATACCATGATCTGTGAGTTCAAGCCCTGCGTTGGGCTCTGTGCTGACAGCTCAGAGCCTGGAGCCTGCTTCAGATTCTGTGTCTCCTATTCTCTCTGCTCCTTCCCCACTCGCACTCTGTCTCTCTCTGTCTTTCTCAAAAATAAATAAACGTTAAAAATTAAAAAAAAAAAAGATGAATCCCAGAGACGTTTCAAAGAAAGAGGTCACAGGATTTGGTCCACATGTGATATACCAAGAGGCTAAGAAACAGATACCTGAAAGCAGTTTGTCTGAAAAACTGGAAGGACTGTGAGACACCTCTCAGAAAAAGTTAGAAAAGAAAATTGGTATGGGGAAGGTGCCCTACGGGCAGTGGGAAGTAAGAAGATGCAGCTTAGCTGAATGGGCTGTCTGAAAGACCAGAGGGCCAAAGTCAGAGCTTTAGAAAATATATACAGGGGTGCCTGGGTGGCCCAGTCAGTTAAGTGTCTGACTTCAACCCAGGTCATGATCTCACGATTTGTGAGTTCTAGCCCTGCATCGGACTCTGTGCTGACAGCTCAGATTTGGCGCCTGCTTCGGTTTCTGTGTCTTCTTCTCTCTCTACCCCTCTCCTGCTCATGCGCTGACTCTCTGTCTCTCAAAAATAAAAATAAATGTTAAAAAATTAATAAAAAAAGAAAACATATACAGATATGAATATGAGAAGAGAAGCCAACAAGGGAAAAAGAGATAGAAGTCAGCCATGTAGAAGGAGATCAGGGTACTATCATATCACAGAAGCCACGTGAGAAGAGAGTTTTGGAAAGGGGAAAGAATGAGAAATCTACTGTGTCAAATATTGCAGAGAAAAGTTGAGGTTTTTGCGAACAGTATATTTGGCAAGAAGAAGGTAAATAGTGACTTTTGAGAGAAGAGTTTCAATCGAGAAATGATCAGAGCTTTGTGTTTCTCTATGCTTCTTTCTAGCTGCCTTCTACCTATTTTCTTGCTGCCAAAGAGTCCACACCCACTGGCTCTCTGCCTAAGCACCAACTAACTCCTAAACTCCCTACAGTCTGTTTCTTATTCACCCACAAATCTCCATGTCGAAACAACATTTTTTGAAGATCACAATTCTCTCCCAGTGCCTCAATCATATGGCCCTTCCTTGAACTTCAATCTCTCTAGTCTCTCAGCAGCAATGAGCAAGCCTCTCTCTTCTTACCACCACTTGGGCTCCATGGCATTTCACTATTCTGGTCATAGCTCAAGCCAAGAAATGAGATTGGCTCTCTAGTGGTGACAAGAGAGAATGAAGCATGGATCTGAACTTTAGGCAACCCTGACAAGTCTCCTGAGCTCCCAAATAAGATGTCCAACAGCCGCTGAACATTTCCATTTGGAGGTATATAAAACTAAGTTCTTTCATCCTCCCCAAGAAAGGCTCTACCAGCTGACCTTCCTCCTTTTGATAATTGTGCCATTATTCTCCTTAAAATATGCCTTAGTGCAAAATATGCCTTAGTGGCATTTTTGTTTGTTTCAAGTTTTTATCTAAATTCCAATTAGTTAACATATAGTGTAATATTAGTTCCAGTTGTAGAATTCAGTGGTTCATCACTTACAACACCCAGTGCTCATCACAAGTGGCCTCCTTAATGGCCATCACCCATCTAGCCCATCCCTCCCACCACCACCCCTTGAGCAACCCTCAGTTTGTTCTCTGTCTTTAAGAGTCTGTTTCTTGGTTTGCTTCTCCCCCCCCCCCATTATCATTTGTCTTGTTTCTTAAATTCTACATATGAATGAAATTATATGGTATTTGTCTTTCTCTGACTGATTTATCTCACTTAGCATAGTACACTCTAGCTCCATCCATGTCATTCCAAATGGCAAGAGTTCATTCTTTTTTATGGCTAATATTCAATTACATACACACACACACACACACACACACACACATCTTTATCCATTTATCAATTGATGGACATTTGGGCTCTTTCCATAATTTGGCTATTGTTGATAATGCTGCTATAAACATCAGGGTGCATGTGTCCCTTCAAATCAGTATTTTTGTATCCTTTTGGGTAAATACTTAGTAGTGTGATTGCTGGATCACAGGGTAGTTCTATTTTGAACTTTTGAGGAACCTACATACTGTTTTCCAGAGTGGCTGCACCAATTTGCACTTCCACCGACAATGCAAGATGGCTCCTCTTTCTCCATCAGTGGCATTTTTAATAGCCTCTTTTCCTCATCACCTCTCACCGGTCATTCATCAAGAACTGTCATTTCTTTATTACTCCTTGGGATCAAAACTTTTATCACCTCACACATGGATAATGACAGTTGCCCTCTAATTGGATTCTCGGAATCATGTTTCTCCTTTCCCCAAACCTAATGGCCCAATGTGACCATTTCTAACAGAATTTGGCCTCAGTTCAGCTGCCCAAGCTAACAACTCATTACCCCTTCTCCCCACATCAAATCTTTGCTTCAGACAGATTAGTAGAATTCTACTCTGTTCCCTCACTGGTTTAGCGCACACTGAGTTTTTCCTCATTCATTCCCTCATTCCCTTCCACTTGTTTATTTAATAAATATTTATTGAGTATCTACTATGGACCACTTCTGAAATAAATATTTATTATCTGGGTCACTCATTTGGCATTCATTATGTACTACCCCTTTGGTTTACTTTTTATTGTCCTCAACAAAATACTTAACCTGTTTAACAGAAGGAGCCATTTGTGATATCTCCGCCGAGCTACGTAAAAAGTAATGCTCAAGAAACGTTTACTAGGTTGTTTTGCATCCTGGGAGCAGAATCCAGATTGTAGAAAACTGTAAATAGGATAAGTGGATAGGAAAAAGTAACAGATGCAGAAAGATAGTTTCAGGGGAGTCCAGCAGCCCAATGATTAATATTAGCCTGCCTCATTGGTTATTTTTTTTGTTATAATATGCTGTTTATTTTTAATGGAACACTAAAACTTGATTCTTGTTTAAATTTTAAGAAAGATTTTTGTCTTCAAACTCAAATGCCAAATTGCCATACTGAAAATAGCATAAATAAGGAATTAAAAAAAAAAAACCTTTTTGTGTTTTTTTTTTTTTACAAATAGTTTATTGTCAAATTAGTTTCTACATAACACTCAGTGCTCATCCCCAAAGTGCCCTCCTCCATGCCCATCCCCCCTCCCCCCCACATCCATCAGTCCTCAGTTTTTGTCAGCATTCAAGAATCTCTCATGGTTTGCCTCTCTCCCTTTCCCCCACCATTTCCCCCCTTCTTCTCCCCCTTGTTCCTCCGTCAAGTTCCTCCTAATCCTCCTATACGTGCAAACATATGATATTTGTCATTGGTTATTTTTAAATGTCATAAAGCTCCTTAGAAAAGTGTAAGCCACATGGTGGCCTTTGGCCTTGGAGTCAAAGAGTCTCATGGCTCTGTTTTGGAACTTGGTCTCCAGACACAAAACTAATTGAGTGAAGTTGTCAGTGTGAAGTGGAGAGGAGGTGGCTGGGAAAGTACAACTTGAGATCCGAGACTCCTCTGTAAGGTCTCTGTGTTTTCACAATAGCTCTGCAATTGTAGTGCCTGAGACTTTCTGTAATTTGGGGATGATGTCTCCAAATGGCAGCAGCATGTTGTTGCTTGATGCCAAATGAGCTGTGGCTCAAACCCAGACATTGATTTAGGGAATATCATTCCCAGGGCTAGATATATTTTACACATGCAATTTCATATGATTCTCAGACCAGCCTTATGAAACTAGTTTATTATCCCCATTTTACAGATCAGGAAACGTGGCTCAGAGAAGAAATTTAGAGTTGCAGAGCTCAGAGGTGGCATAGCAGGAATTTACACCCAGGTCCCTCTGTCTGACTCCAAAGCCATGCTCATTCCATCTCTTCATCAAAAACGTAACCTGTCATGGGGTGCCTGGGTGGCTCAGTCGGTTGAGCCTCCAGCTTCGGCTCAGGTCATGATCTCACGGTTTGTCAGTTAGAGCCCCATTTGGTGCTCTCAGGCTCTCTGCTGTCAGCATAGAGCCCACTTTGGATCCTCTGTCCTCCTCTCTCTCTGCCTCTCCACTGCTCATGCTCTCTCTCTCCCTCTCTCAAAAATAAACATCAAAAATTTTTGAGAAATGTAACCTGTTACTAAAAGTAAAAAAAAAGATTAAAAAAAGAAAAAGATAACTGGTAAAAACCCAGATCATTATTTTAGAGCAAGCTAACCATGTAGTTTGGTACCATTTTCACTAATCTTGAACTTTATTTCATTCCCTTTAACCTAGCTTGGAGTCAGAAATCCTTCTCTGAGGTATGCCTTAAGTCCTTTGGGGGCACTGCTTTCCCAGCATATTGCTTCAGCCCTGAGCTAGCTGGTAACTTTGCCTAGGTTATCTGAAGATAATCACAGACAAGGTCATTTCAACTCTGTTGTCAGCATTTTGTTTTCTTATAATCCCCCAAAAGAGATAGGTGGACAGTTACATAGAGAAGAGGCCACAGGTCTGAGTTTCAAGTCCTAGCGCCTCCATCTTCCAGCAATTTCAGGAATTTACACCCAATATGTGGACAAACACATATTGTGTGCCAATCATTGTGCTATGCATTTTATAAATGTTATTTCATTTAAATAAATTGCATCTTGGTATTTAGTAATATGGAAAGATATGGAAAGATCTCTAAAACACATGGTTAAGTTTATTTTTTAAAGCATTGGTGGGAATAATGGGTATAATATACTACTCTGTGTGTTAAAAGGAGGTAAAAAGAATCTATAGCAAGATTTGCTTTATATGCTTAAAGAAACAGTTAACAGTGGTTCTTTATGGGGGGATAAAAGGGGGGTAGATAAGGGAGCAGGGGTTGGAGGGAGACTTTTTACTCTGTAACTTTTTATACTTTTTGTGTTTTGAATCAAGTGGCTATATTACCTATTTAAGAATGTAAATTTATACTTCAAAATGGCAGCCTAACATACTGCAGTGGCAGATACCGTGATTAGGAAAAATAGGCTTTAGGGACACCTAGGTGGCTCAGTCAGTTGAGCGTCCAACTCTTCATTTCAGTTCAGGTCATGATTACAAGATTATGGGATTGAGCCCCAAATAGGGCTCTGTGCTGAATGTGGAGGCTGCTTAAGAGTCTCTTTCTCTTGATGGGGGACCTGGGTGGCTCAGTCAGTTAAGTGTCCTACTTTGGCTCAGGTCATGATCTCACAGTTCATGAGTTTGAGCCCTGTGTTGGGCTCTGTGCTGACAGCTTAGAGCCTGGAGCCTGCTTCAGATTCTGTCTCCCTCTCTCTCTGTCCCTCCCTCGTTCCCTCTCTCTCTCTCTCTCTTTCAAATAAACATTAAAACATTTAAGATTCTCTCTCTCTCTCTCTCTCTTTGCCCCTCTCCCCTTCTCTCATGCTGTCTCTCAAATTAAAAAAAAAAACAAAAGAAAAGAAAAATTGGGTTTTAGAGCCAAAGCTCAGGCTCAAACTCTAGCTCTACCCCGTACTTGCTAAGGGACTCTGGGTAAGTTAATTCCCCCTCTGTAAAATAGGGATAAACATCTATTCCCAGGGTTTTTGGGAACTATATGAGATGATGGATGTGAAAATTTAAAAACATAAAGCTTTGTGCTTAGCACATGGTAGCTGCTCAATAATGACTAACACATTTCCTGCTAGACATTTTTGCCAAGCAATATCTGGCCACATTCTTAGTTTCAGTTTCCCATCAGCATTCTTTTAGGTACAGTTGTTCAACCGGTTCTAAATCTCCATAGCTGTACCATCATCTCTTCTGAATGTCTTCATCTAATCCACATCAATGGCCTGAAAAGCATTGTCACATTTCTCACTTCCATATAATGTACCCATCATTTACCTTGCTCTACCAGTCTGGTGACCATACCCAAAAAGGAAATGAGGTCGTTCTGGAATTACTCGTTCTTTAGGGCACCTGGAGATAACCACTTCTCTTTCTAACTGCTCCTGGCCTATGTTTAAATATTCTAGAACCTTTTACTATCAGTGCTGTCAGCCTCACCAGGCTGTAGCTCCCAGAGGCCGCCTTCTTCCATCTGGGGACATAATGTAAAACACCATGACCGTAGTTGATAATACTGTGTTGCATACTTGAAATTTGCTAGGAGACTACATCTTAAGAGTGGTCACTACAAAAAAAAAAAAAAAAAAAAAAGGCAGCTATGTGAAATTATGGTGTGTTAATTAACTTTATTTCAGTAATCACTTCACAGTGTATATGAATATTAAAGCATCACATTGTACACCTTAAATATAAACAATTTTATGTGTCAATTGTACCTTTTTTAAAATTTTAATGTTTTATTTATTTCTGAGAGAGAGAGAGACAGCGCGAGCAGGGGAGGATCAGAGAGAGAGGGAGACACAGAATCTGAAGCAGGCTTCAGGCTCTGAGCTAGCTGTCAGCACAGAGCCCGATGGGGGCTTGAACCCAGGAACCGTGAGACCATGACCTGAGGCGAAGTCGGACACTTAACCAATTGAGCCACCCAGGCGCCCCATTTGTCTATTGTACCTTAATAAAGCTGGGTAAAAAAGAGCATTGGAATAGTGTTTTTCCTTTTTTCTAGCCTTCCAATGTGTTTTCTTTGTGCCAGGATTCCTCGGGGCCAGCAAATTTGAACTTATTTGCAATAACTAAGCCCTCTCATACTGTCTCAGCATTTATCCAGAACTTTATATTTCCCTGTGCTATGCTTGTTTATCCTATTCATTCCAATCTTATGTGTATTTTCCTTGACAGAATATGGGTGAGCAATAGAACGGGAGTGATTGTTGGGGTCCCAACCTCCCATGTAAAGTCCTTGTGTTGTGACATATAATCAACAGCTCTGCAACTATTGTACTTCAGAGACTTTCTGTAATTTGGAGCTGGTGTCCCCAGATGGCAGTCGTGTATCACAGGTGCTGGCTTGAAACTAAACTGGAAGTCACACGCATAATATTGCTTTAAGGATAATTCTCCCACTATCATCTGTCTTCATTCTCCAGCTGCCCTCAAGCAGAGGGTCCTAGCCTTTCTTTGTTCCTTTTGCTCCTCATGTGCTTTAAAAAACCCTCCCTTTTTTGTCTCTTAGGATTTGGGAGCCGAATGAGCTCTTATGGGGCTTTAGCCTTCCCAACCCCAAGCTAACAGATCTGGGTCATCCTATGTATGCATTCTTGGGTATGTGGCCTTTTGCAAGTTTATATGTGTGCCTTTAAAATCTGAAGCCGGGGCGCCTGGGTGGCTCAGTCAGTTGAGCCTCCGGCTTCGGCTCAGGTCATGGTCTCACGGTTAGTGGGTTCGAGCCCCACATGGGGCTCTGGGCTGACAGCCAGCTCAGAGCCTGGAGCCTGTTTTGTAGTCTGTATCTCCCTCTCTCTCTGACCCTCCCCTGCTCACGCTGTCTCTCTCTCTCAAATAAATTTAAAAAACCGAAACATTAAAAAAACTTAAAAAAAAAAAAATCTGAAGCCACTGAAGAGTCATTTATTTTGTGTAGCCAATGAGACATCTTTCTAATGTCTTTATAATTTAATGGCTCGATTACCTTTTGTCCTCAGTACTGAACTGGAATCTGACTTCTATTCCTTTTTATAAAATTATTTTTTATTTTATTTTTTTCTTTTGTTAGTTGACTTTTTATTTAACAGTATGTTATAAACACGAGTTTATTTTATTACACTTTCATTCACACCATAATTGTTAAAAGCTGCACAGCAGTAATTTATTTTAGAGACATAATCTATCTACCTAATAAACCTTCGACTTATTGTTTGGAGCTCAGGTTGTTTTCAATTTTTGTTCTTATAAACACACTAAGACAAATGTTTTTATAGACACATTTTTGTGTGTGTATATGGTTATTCCCTTTGGATGAATTCTTTTCAGATCAATGTGATCCTCTTTATGGGTTGAAGATCATGCATATTTTCAAGACTTTAAAAAAAATGTTTTTATTTATTTCTGAGAGAGAGAGAGAGACAGCGTGAGCAGGGGAGGGTCAGAGAGAGAGGGAGATACAGAATCTGAAGCAGGCTCCAGGTTCTGAGCTGTCATCACAGAGCCTGATGCGGGGCTCAAACCCACGAACCATGAAATCATGACCTGAGCCGAAGTCGACGCTTAACCGACTGAGGCACCCAGGCGTCCTTTTCAAGACTTTTGATGATTACCAAATAATGCTCCAGAATGATGTATACAAGCTTATATTTTTAAAAGCAGTTTATGATGTGTCTTCCCATACCCTCAACAACATTAGGTATTTATTATTAAATTTTTAAATGAATTTGTAGGTGAACATTGATTTCTTGTTTTATTTTTTTTCTTAGTTTATTGTCAAGTTGGTTTCCATATAATACGCAGTGCTCATTCCAACAAGTGCCCTCCTCCATGCCCATCATCCCCCTTCCCTTCTCCCCCACCCCCATCAGCCCTCAGTTTGTTCTCAGCATTCAAAAGCCTCTCATGGTTTTCCTCCCTCCCTCTCCGCAACTATTTTTCCCCTTCTTCTCCCCCATGGTCCTCCGATAAGTTCCCTCTAACCCACCTATATGTGCAAACATATGGTAACAGTGTGGAGGTTTCTCAAAAAATTAACAGTAGAACTCCCCTATGACCCAGCAATAGCACTGCTAAGAATTTACCCAAGGGATACAGGAGTGCTGATGCATAGGAGCACATGTACCCCATTGTTCATAGCAGCACTCTCAACAATAACCAAAACATGGAAAGAGCCTAAGTGTCCATCAACTGATGAATGGATCAAGAAGATGTGGTTCGTTTATATGATGGAATACTACATGGCAATGAGAAAGAATGAAATCTGGCCATTTGTAGCAACATGGATGGAAGTTGAGGGTGTTATGCTGAGCCAAATAAGTCAGATAGAGAAGGATTGACTTTTATTCCTAAGCAGCCTTCTTTGGTTATCGCACTCCCTTCCTCTCTCTAGTTTGTGTTATTTTTTTAAAGTCATTTTAAATTTACATACTGTAGGGGCTCCTGGGTGGCTCCGTCAGTTAAGCTTCTGACTTCAATTCAGGTCATGATCTCACAGTTGGTGAGTTCAAGCCCCAAATCGGGTTCTGCACTGGCAGTGTGGGGCCTGCTTGGGATTTTCTCTCTCCTTCTCTCTTCTCCCTGCCTATTTTCTTTCTCTCTCTCAAAAAATAAAATTAAAAACCTTAAAAAATAAATTTATATACTAAAATTCACTCTTTTGGTGTACAGTTCTATGAGTTTTGACAAATGAATATAGTCAGGTAACCACCACCACAGTACCATCACCTCAAAATTTTGCCCAGGGCTGCCCCTTTCAAGTTATCCCCAACCTTTACTCCTGATTTCTGGCAATCATTGATCTGTCCCTATATTTTTGCCTAATTCAGAATATCATATTAATGGACTCCTACAGTATGCAGACTTGTGAGTCTGCCTTCTTTCATGTCACAAACTGCATTGAAGATCCATCTATGTTGTTGCATGTTGTCAGCATTTCCTTCTTTTGCATGGATAAACCACAGTTAGTTTAACAATTCACCCATAGGATGTTTGAACTATTTCCAGCTTTTGGTAATTGTGAACTGAGATACTGTAAACATTTGCGTACAGCGTTTTGTATGAACACAGGTTTTTCTTTCGCTTGAGTAAATACTTAAAGTGGAACTGCAGAGTCACACAGCAAGTGTATATTTACCTTTATAAGAAACCATCAAAATATTTTCCAAAGTGGAAGTATCATTTTGTATTTCACCCTGCAATGTGTGAGAGTCCCAATTTCTCTCCATCCTCACCAACACCTGATATTACCAGGTTTCTTTTTTTTAAGTTTAGACATTCTAATGGGTGTATAATGGTATCTTGTGGTTTTAATTTGCATTTCTCTAATGACTAATGATGCTGAACATCTTTTCATGTACTTAGTTTGCTATCCATATATCCTTTTCAGTGACATGTCTGTTCGTGTCTTTTGCCCATGTTCTAATTGGATTGTTTCCTTTTTTACTGTTGAGTTTTGAGAGCTCTTTATATATTCTAGATACTAGTCCTTTGGCAGATATGTGGTTTGCAAATATTTTCTCCCAGTTTCTCATTTGTCTTGTCTATTACAGTGTTTTTCACAGAACAAACGTTTTCAATTTTGACAAGTTAAATTTTGTGATTTTTTTTCTTTTATGAATTGAGCTTTTGGTGTCATGTCTAAGATCTCTTTACTTAGTTCTAGATCTCAGAGATTTTCTCCTATGTTTTTTTCTAAAAGTATTATATTTTTATTTTATTTTTTTAATGTTTATTTTTGACAAAGAGAGAGAGAGAGAGAGAGAGAGAGAGAGAATATGAGCTGGGGAAGAGCAGAGAGAGAGGGAGACACAGAATCCGAGGCAGGCTCCAGGCTCTGAGCTGTCAGTACAGAGCCTGACATGGGGCTTGAACCCGCAAACCATGAGATCATGACCTGAGCTGAAGTCAGATGCTTAACCGACTGAGCCACCCAGGTGCCCCTATAATTTGATTTTTTACATTTAAGTCCATGATCCACTTTGAGTTAACTTTTGTATAAGTAATGAGACTTAGGCAGAAGTTTTGTTTTATTTTGTTTTGTTTCATTGGCCTATGGAAGTTTGATTGCTCCAGCACCATTTGTTCTAAAGTTTTGAACTTTTAGTTCAATAGCTTTTCCTCATTGAATTGCTTTGGTGCCTTTGTCAAAAATCATTTTGACAGACTTACTTGTATAGGTCGATTTCTGGGCTCTCAATTCTGATCCACTGATCTATGTGTCTGTCCTTTCACCAATACCACATTGTTTTGATTCTTACACTTCTAGCTTACTTTTCTTCTATTGCTACAGTTCCCCGATGGTGTTATACATTAAATATCCAGGATGGAGAAGCCACATGCTACTCACCAAGGGGAGGAAATTATCACAGCAGTCTAGGTACTCGTTGTGAGCTCTCCTGTGACCGGGGATTTCGACTGATTGGACGAAGGTCGGTGCAATGTCTGCCAAGCCGCCGTTGGTCTGGAATTGCCTACTGCAGGCGTAAGTGGTGTGTGTGCATATACTGACATGTGTATGTGAGAGAGGCCAGCCAGCCAGTCAGCCACTTGAGGGTATATGCCCGGAGGTGTTACTATGCCCTCTGTCAAGTGCAAATTGAGAATTTTCCACAGGTGTCCTGCAGGACGTATCCACATCCTAACATTCTAATCATTTTCTCTTTCTGTGGTTTTTGCCCAAGCAATATGGGCATTTATGTAACAACCAGTCCTGGCTCAGAGAGCCCAGGAATACATATAAAGTTTGGGCTGGGGGCCTAATGCAAACCTGGGCCTTTCTCTGGAGCTCTCAAGGATGTGTGCGGTCTCATACTTTTTCCCAGTCATGGTCAGCTGCTGTATTTCCTGGCCTAAAGGCCTTAGAGGGCCTTAGCAGTGAAGGCACAAGACATCTGCTGTACTTCATTTTCTTCTGAACATCAGGAAAAATCCTTAAAGCTAGAATGTGGGAATACTAATACACACATTGTAAATCATGTCCCCTGCAGCTCCCAAATCCCTACCTCTTATTCAAGCTCTACAGCTTACCCACTTTTAGTAACTGAACTTTGCCTGCCCATATGTCCATCGCTGAATGCCATTTGTAGCACACCCATGTTGGGGGTGGGGGTGGGCTGAATTGGTCTCTTCAGGAGCTCACTCAATTCCTCAACTACCCCTTAGCTGCTTATAAGACTTATGGGATAGAAACACAAATGTGTGCACATGAATGCCATGTGAGTAGATGCACAGCAGTGAACATTTAGAGACAAATAGGATTGGTCAGCGAAGATGCTGTGGAGGAAAAGGGAAGCTTGATAGCCACAAAGAAGGAAGCCACCACACCCCTCTAGGTGACTGTAAGTAATTTGTTTTAAGACTTGGATGCCATCATTTCCAAAATGAATTTGAATTGGGCTTACAAAATTAAAATAATATGTCTAGGGGTGCCTAGGTGGCTCAGTTGGTTAAGCATCCAGCTTCAGCTCAGGTCATGATCTCATGATCTGTGAGTTTGAGCCCCATGTCGGGCTCTGTGCTGACAGCTTGGAGCCTGGAGCCTGCTTCAGATTCTGTGTCTTCCTCCTCTTTCTCTGCACCTCCCCACTTGCTCTCTCTCTCTCTTTCTCTCTCTCAAAAATAAACATTAAAAAATTAAGAAAAATAAAAAATAAAAATAAAATAATGTGCCTATAAATGAACATAAAATCAGTTAAAAGAATGGAGAGATACATATTTCCAGGTGTTTAGGATGGGCTAATAACAATGTTTGAACACTGAATCTGGTTTTGTCCTTCCTTGTAAGAGATAAAAGGGCAAACATCTTGGATCATTTTCAATGTCATATAATACTAAGAAAACAAATTCATCTGAAAAGACAACCTTTTTTTCTTGGCCCTGATGTCAAGGAAGTAATTTTTCTATAGGTCTTTAAATAAAGGATATTAGAAAACATAAAAGGCAATCATCTTCAAGTCTGATTTGGCCAAGAAGCCAAATGAACATAGCTTATATATGCAAAGCTCCAATAATTGAACATACACAAGGCTAGAACTTAGATAGCCGAAAGTATAACTTGCCTACTTCTCTCGAGTATCAGGCATCTCAAACCAGACTTTGGCAATCTCACAATCAGGCTCACAATCAATTCATGGAAGCAGCTGCCACTTCTAACACGTGTCTAAAGCCCATGGATTCCTCTTTAATCAAATACCACCGAGTCTGGATGTCCAGGCACTGGTCTGACTTGTGTTCTCACCCAAGTATAAGATGAGACTGCTTCCACAATAAAGCCTCAGCTGAGGGCTGTGGTAGTTAATGCCAAAACTATACTCAAAAGGGAGCTTTGAATTTGCTAAAGGGCAAATAGGATTTGAGGAACAAGATCTGAAAGGAGCTGCTGAGGTCCTAAATGAGTTCTGAGGTTTATATGCATTGTCTCTATTAACCTGCACAACAATCCTATGAAATATCTACATTTTACTGATAAAAAAAGTGAGACTCAGAGAGAGATGAGGTAATTTGCTCAGGTCACAGAGCTAGGTAAGAAGTGAAGCTGGGATCCAAACTTGAGTGTGATTCTGAAGTCCATGCACTTGGATAAGTAATTTAGTTCTTTTAGAACCACTCCCCCTATGCTTCATAATATGAAAATAAAAAGGCAAGGACAGTTTAGGGTAGGGTTTTCTGTTTTGTTCTGCTGTCTCTGATATGGTTCTTCCTGTGGTAGATGCCCAGGCGTCACCTCCGGATAGTCCTACAGGCCATTGACCTTGCCACTTGGTTCTCTCTTAGAGATGAGATGCCACGCACTGCCACTCATCACTAGTGGCACTTACACCTGCACAAATGGCGTGCTTCTTGACTCCTGCTGTGACTACAGCTGTTCCAATGGCTACCACCTTGAAGGTGACCGCAGCCGAATCTGCATGGAAGATGGGCGATGGAGTGGAGGAGAGCCTGTATGTGTAGGTAAATGGTGGTCACTCCCAGTTGTCCTGTTGCAAAGAGCCACCCTGGCATTGTATCCACAAAGGATGTATAATTCTCACCACAGAAGGTATTCCTGCTCGCTACGAGGTTGGCACCCTGGGCACAGTCTTAACAAAGTGGTCACTTCCCCCGGAGCTGGGCTTCCTTCCCCAGTTTCATTGAACATTTTGAACTGAGTGTGCATCTTTTTCCTATCCAGTAGTGTAGTGCTGCTTCTATGGGTTCCCTCCAGGGAAGATATGGGGACCATGAGTCAGCACTTGATTTCTGACATTGACAGACATAGATCCCCCCAAGATTCGTTGTCCCCACTCACGTGAGAAAATGGCAGAGCCGGAGAAACTGACTGCCCGAGTATATTGGGACCCACCCTTGGTGAAGGATTCTGCTGATGGTACTATCACCAGGTGAGTAATGGATTCCCCTTATCCCTCCCAGGAGTTTCTCAGGATGCTCACACTGAAGTGCACAGGCTGATACCGCAGTGGTGATGCACCCCAGAACCCAATTCTAAGAGTCTCTTTCCTCAGTGGCTCTTACTCTGTCCCATGCAGGGTGACACTTCGAGGCCCTGAGCCTGGCTCTCACTTTCCTGAAGGAGAGCATGTGATTCGTTACACCGCTTATGATCAAGCCTATAACCGGGCCAGCTGCAAGTTCATTGTGAAAGTACAAGGTCAGAAAGAAGTCTTCCATTTCTATATTGTTCATTATTCTTGCGCTACCCTGACGCTCTACATGCCCACTCAAACCCTCTCCTCTCTAAGCTTGAAACAGATGCCTCCTTTATATTGGGAGAGGGAAAAAAACAAGTTCACTTAAACAGGGTCATTCAGGAAGCTGCATTACACGTATTACATGTATCAGAAACCCCTACTCCCCAACAAGACTTTCTCACTCTCCTAAATCTAGTTAACATTCATGAAGATACTCTGTATTTGTTTCTTTTCTTAGTCTTCTAATGATCAAATCTAATCAGCCTTCATTCTCAGTCTTCCCCTCTGCTGAAATTGGTGGTGTTGGCCTCCTGATTCTTGCTCTTTGTTTTGTGATGTATTGTGTTGATTTGGTTTTTATATTATAAAGATAATTCATGCTCATTGTTGAACATTTTGGAAATAAATATACAAAGGGAAAAAATCCATTACCCCATCATCCAGAAGCAATCATTGTTAATCTTTTGATATTTTCCTTCCAGTCTTTTATCTACATATACTTTTAAAAAGTATATAGCTGAAATCAAACTTATATACAATCTTAGATCACCCTTTTTCACTTTCATTACAACAGTAATTTTCTCATATCCTTTAAAAATTCTTTAGAAATATTTTGATTTGCTTAACAGTCTACCACTGATGGATATTTAAGTCTTCTCCAATTTATTTTTGATATTAAAATTAATTTTTAAGGTAGCCACCTTTGCACAGGGTGTCCACAAAGTCTGAAAACAAACATTTTTTTCACAGATTAATAGCTTTTTTCATGACAATATGTATACTCACCTGTACCTCCAGATTTTATGAACAACTTTTTCTGCATTCCAGATTTAATTCCTTAAGAGGAAAATTCTGGCTCCACTCAGTCACTGGAAACACAAAGAAAGCCATTCATTCTGATCATCCTAGGTCTCCTGATCTAGAAAACACAACATGGGCACCCTCTTAACACTTTTTTCCTAAAAGAGATACCATAGCCCCTAACTTGAAATTCTCCCTGACAGTGAGACGCTGCCCAACTCTCAAACCACCACAGCATGGCTACCTCACCTGCACCTCAGCAGGGGACAACTATGGTGCCACCTGTGAATACCACTGTGATGGAGGTTATGAACGCCAAGGAACCCCCTCCCGGGTCTGCCAGTCCAGCCGCCAGTGGTCAGGATCACCACCCATCTGTGCTCGTGAGTGAAAATAGGGGATGGGAAGAGTGAACATATTGATCAGGACTACTTTTCAGTATCTTTCCTTATGTATGGCACAATGGTCCAACTGCAAGATGCGGGAATGGGGGTTTCTTACATGTGTTTAAGGGCTAATGTTCCCCCATACAATACTCTTACCCCAATAAGAAGGGTTCAAACTCTCCAAGTGTTATTTCAGAATTTCCCCCAAGGAAAGGCAGAAACAACCAAAAAGGGTTAACCTGAAAGATTGAAACTCAAGGTGTTGTTATCTGCACTACAAGTAATGATAAGGCCATACTCTGACTGACCATCTGCTTTTGCCCTAGCTATGAAGATTAATGTCAATGTCAACTCAGCTGCTGGCCTTCTGGATCAGTTCTTTGAGAAACAGCGGCTCCTCATTATCTCAGCTCCTGACCCCTCCAATCGATATTATAAAATGCAGATCTCTATGCTGCAGGTGAGACCCACCCACTAATGAGGGCTTAGCTCTTATACATACTCCCAAACCCTGCCCCATTACTCCCTTACCTCTTTCGAATCAAAGAGTTGCTCTTTCTGTAGCACAAACCCCACTTGCTCAAACTTTTTGTGAGGAACATTTGATCTGTTTTACTGTAGACAAATTTAGCACATTTTTAAAAGTGCTGTGTTTTTACTGAAAAGGCAGTGAGGGCACTGGAATGGTGGGTCTGACTTGCAGGGGGCATGGTGAAAGATGGCAAGGGAGCATGGCAAAGCACTTTGGAGAGACTGGTAAGGCAGGTGTGAGCAAATGTAAATGTTGGGAATTAATTATGTTTATGTTTTCAAGTAATAATAGCATTAACACTTAGATGGTAAGTGCTATTTAAATACTAGGTATAGAAGTGCATGCTTTACACCTATTCATTTAATTCTCACAACAACCTTTATAACGTAAGTACAATTACTATTTCCATTCCATAAGTGAGGAAACTGAGGCATAGAGAGGTTAAGGGATTTGCCCAAGATTACTAGATAGTAAGTAGGCATGCTGGGATTGAACCAAGGCAGTCTAACTCCAGGATCTGTGCTCTTCACCACTATAGTAGCAGAAGAGAAGGAAAAGTGTTGTGATATTTCAAAGTAAAGTGAGGGAGTTGCATGACAACGCTAACATATTGTAACATTAAGTACTGCATGACAGTACTTAACATACTAAGAGTTACCTAACCAAAACCACTTGTGGAGGGTGGGGGGGAGTCAATAAGACACAATAGATATACCCATTGAGTCTTTTAAAAAGATTCTTGAAGAGAATGCAGGGTGTACTGACAGGACTAAGAGAAATGGCTCTGAGGAGCTACAAGGGACTGGATACCCAGGTAAGAGAAAATGCTATTTATGTGGATTTCTAAAGGTTAAATCTTAGAAGTTGCTAAGTCAATATTCAGAGGTCCATGATGACAGCAGCTTTATCAAAAGGATGACCTTGGGTGTCTAGACCAAAAAGGACCCAGTTCCTCCAGCAATCCAAAGAAAATGGGGGCAGACAAAGGCAATACCTCAGCTTGAACAAAAAGCAAGAAAAGGAACAGGAACCAGCGAGTAAGGACAGTGATTCTGAGGGTCAGATTGCTTTAAAGTTTGCTCTCCATAACTGGCTAAGAGGCGACCCTGCAGGACAAAGTAGGACAAAAAGGCAGAGTAGGGTTACAGGGTGTCCTGCACAGTGTGAAGAAGGCAACGAAAGGCAATAAAAAGAGCACTGGCACTACTTTGGAGAAATCTCGGAGACAGGGAAAGGCCATGGCCATGTTGCCCCGTGGTAAGGATCATACACCTGGGGAGGCAGCATCATCCCTCAGTTTGGCTCAGCATCTTATTGTCATGCAAATTTGGGCAAGTTACTTTCTCCTCTACAGAATAAGAATGATACCACTTACCTTGTTAGGGATGTTGTAAGGATTAGCTTATTCCTGCAAAGCATTAGGTATGTGTGTTCAATAAATTATAGCCATTATAATCATATCACCATAGCCATCTTCAGAATATATGTAGTTTAAAGCCAATGTAATACTAACCAAGGAGAGATTATGTTCCTGAAGTTTATCAATTACATTTCATTTTTTCTATCCCACGTGGTTTGACAGTTTTGGTACACTTCATTAGAATAAAAGAAACACTATTAGGGCAAATGCTTCAGGAATGACAGAGGAAAAGAGGTTGTCAAACCCTATGGTATGATGATTTCCTTATGGAAAGGAAAGCCCCTCCTTTCCCACACTGCCTCAACATGGTCCCAGGAGGAATCGGCTAGGTAGCCTTAGATTTGAGTCTGAGAGCCTATTCCATAATCCCTTCTCTTCCCTCCCAGCAATCCACCTGTGGACTGGACCTGCGCCATGTGACCATCATTGAACTGGTGGGACAGACACCTCAGGAGGTGGGGCGCATCCGGGAGCAACAGCTGTCAGCCAACATAATCGAGGAGCTCAGGTCCAGTCTGGGAGGCCACAGGGAAGGGGTTGGCAACAACCCTAGGCAGGACACTGGCAACAAGAGGGTTGGGGGAAATCAACAGACACTACTATCTTGAGGCATGCTTTGTGTTTGAACACTTGGGATACATTAGGTAAAACTAGAGAGTTGTAGAACATCAAAATCAAATGGGTAGAGGGAGAGCATAAAAGACAGATGACCAGGCTCCACCCTAAACCACCTCACGACTATGCTTTTATTAGGTACCTCATGTGACTCTGAAGCACAGTAAGGACTGAGATACAGACTCAAATATGACTCAGAGAAGCCTCTGATTCTGTTGCCTCATAGCCTCACCTGTCTTCAGTCTCCAAAGGAACAAAAGGCATCTGTAGGCTTTAAAATCTGAATCATACCCCTCTGCCCCTGGGCAAAGAGTGGGTGGCAGGTAGTAGAAGTTGACTTTTCTCATTACCTGTCCATTACTGCCCCTCCAATGCTTCCACATACACTCAGTGCCAATAAAGCCATCATTGCTCTCTGTTCTATAAACAATACCTGCCTATAGAGCTCAGTCTCAGTGAGGACAGAAGGATTCAGTCCCAGGTAGGGGAGAGACTGGGAAACACACAGAGGAAAGAGACTGCAAACTTTCAGGTACAGATAGATGAGTTGACCAGATGATATTAATCAACCTCATGGCTGCCATATATACTTGTGCACATTATGCCCAGCCCAACTCTAGAAAACACTAGTCACATCATAGTGCATATGATTTGTGCTCCCTGGAGTTATTCTGTGCAGCCTGTATAGCTATATGTGATAACCCTGCTTAAGGGGGGCTATGAGGGAAGCCTAGCTGGCTATCAATAAAGTTGCTCCATCTGAGGTAAGGAAGAGACAGCTTAGCAGAGTTAGATGCATAGGGACAGCAAGACTATGGTCTGAGCAGAGAAAAACAAAGGGGCTTGAGATAGGTAGTAGAGGGGGTGCGGACAGGGAGGGAAGGAATTAGTCCATAGGTAGAGCTGTGGAAGGTGAGGGTAGTAGAGCCTGGTGGGATGAAGTGCAGACAATGTCTCACACCTCCTGGGATCCTCTCTCTAGGCAATTTCAGCGTCTCACTCCCTCCTACTTCAACATGGTGTTGATTGACAAGCAGGGAATTGACCGGGAACGCTACATGGAACCTGTCACCCCCGAGGAAATCTTCACATTCATTGATGACTACCTACTGAACAATCAGGAGCTGACCCAGCGCCGGGAGCAAAGGGACATATGCGAGTGAACTTGAGCCAGGGCATAATTGAGGTCAAGGGGAAAAAAAGGTCCCCTAGTCAGTTGAAACTTGAGGCCTAATAAATGGAGGAAATGGTTTTCCCACAGTTCTAAGGATAGGACTCTGAAGTGGGTGAGATTCACCAATCTTGGGACATTCCCAAGGCCCCTTTTTAGGGCTGTGTAATAGTTTCCCCAAGCAAGTTTCTGCTTTCAGTAGCACTCGAGGAACATAAGAAGCTAGGCAGGAACTGATGACAGGTCCTGGATAACGGGCTGGGAGTGACAGTCTTCTTTTCCTAACCTGGGCCTCTGCACAGCTCTCCAAAGTAAATTCTGAATTCATTCACTAACTGGCTGTTTTAAATGGTTCCTCTATCCTGAGGTGACAGCAGAGAGCAGCACCATCACAACAACCAGGAAACTCAAGCAAATGTAGCTGGATTTTCCCACAGACTAACTGTATCCTTGGAGGTGGTGGGAGCATCAAAACATTCTCGAACTTGTCATTTCCTTTTAGGGTTTGGGTTACAAATGTTATGTTAAACATTGCTTCATCTAAGAATAAGGAAAATGCTGCAATGGGAGGCAGCTTGGGAAGAAAGAGCAGGCCAGAGCAGAATCTCTTGTCCTGGCTCTTCCAGCTGACTCATGGGCAACAATCTCTTCTACTGAGCCTCCAGTTTCATAGCAAAAGGTACCAGTTCTGTCCCTTCTTCAGGGAAGCTCCCAGCTCATGATCTAGGGAACTTTGAAAACACCACTCCAAGCCTCTGTAAAACTAAAGAGTAGAGAAGGAAAAAAGACAGATTCAGCCACATATATTAACTTAGCTAATCACTTTTAAGAGAGGACTACAGGGCACCTGGGTGAATCAGTCAGTTAAGCATCTGACTGTTGATTTCGGCTCAGGTCATGATCTCATGGCTTCGTGGGTTTGAGCCCTGCATCAGGTTCTGTGCTGGCAGTATGGGCCTGCTTAGGATTCTCTCTCTCTCCCTCTCTCTGCCCCTCCTCAACTTACCCTGACCTCTGACTCTCTCAAAATAAATAAATAAAGTTAAGAAAAAGAGAGAGCTGAGCACAGAGCAGGTGGGAGCTACTGTGGCACAAAGTCAAGCCTTAAGAGCCACACCTGAAAGTAAATTTGAGCCTGGGCTCTTGTGAAATGGAGCAACATTCTATGGTGCACCAGTGTTTGAAAGAAAGGTGTTCTTCCTATGCTGCTGAGAACTTTCTTTTCTATACTCATGGAGCCTGATGTCATGGTTAAGACTCAGCAGCCTTTCTCCTTCAGCGTTGTGTAGGAGTCACCAGTGGAAAATTAGAGAAGCAGGCTGAATGGAGAGGCAGAGCTAATGCCTGAGCACTTACTATATGCCAGGTGCCATTCCAAACTGTCTATCATTTGACTCTGAAATCTTTACAAGAACTTTATAAGGCAAGTCTCATTTCACAGATGAGGAATTTGAAGCACAGAGAGGTTAGGCAACTTGCCTAAGATCAGACAGCTAGTAAGTGCCACAGTTGGGATTTAAACACCAGCAGTCTGGTTCCAGAGTCACTGTTCCTAAATATTATGCTGTACTGCCTCTATTTTTTTCTACTTTTTACTTATAGACAGGTGACTACTCCAAGAAAAGGCAAAGGTTTCAGTTTCTATATACAATCCTACTCAGACACAAGACTCAGGAATGGGTCCTGGAGGTAAAAGAGAAATGGAAGTCTTTCAACCCAATGAAGAGGAATGGGGCATAAATCATGAGCCCAGAACATATGGAGGTAGTAGTGAGTCAGAGAGAAGCTGTTTTCACTGCAGGCTCTGTGGAAATCTCATTTTTTTTAATGAAAAATAAAAAGCTAGGTAATTGCTGAGTGGAACAGGACATGGAGTAAATGACGAAACTTGGAGCAAAAAAGTCCCTTCTTCCTCTTCCTTCCAAGGAAATACAGGAGCTTGAAAGTCAAAAGACAAGTTATGGGCAGCAGATGAAATCCAATGAGCTAATGTGGGAAATCTCCTGTCAGACAGGTCTGTGGTTACAAAGGCAAAGACTGCACATTAGTCAAAATAAATGCCCTTCCTTGTGTTTATCACTTACACCTCAAGTGGCAAGCCAGGGCATGCTAGCAGGTCAAAGGCCCAAATGATAACATGAAGAGGCCCACCGCCTTTTGAACCAAGTTTCTTTCTGGGCCTGACTTTCACATCAAAATGCTCCTCTAGTTTAAAAAAATTGAGAAGCTTTTGTTTTGTTTTATTTTATTGAGTAGTCAGGCAAGTCAATCTTGCTTTCTTTAGGTAAAGTTTTACTGTAATTTCTTTTGCATTATGATGCAAGAAATTCCAGCTGCTAAAGGAATGGAAGCAGGTATCAGCAGAATCAGGTTCATAGCCAGACTATCCTTACCCCCAACCTTATACATATCTGCTTCTGTTTTCCTCTCTCTGCCTTCCATCTCCCCCAAGATCTGTCTCTCTGTCTCTGTCTCTGTCTCTGTCACACACACACACACACACACACACACACACACACACACACACACACAGTTATTGAATCGGTCAGCTGGTTAGGTAACATCCAAAGCATTCTGGTTTTTTACTTTGCAAAATAAACCAACTTCTTTGAGATATTTTAAAAGAAAGGACTCATCTATTCCTCTGAGCCTTTGCCCATAATGCAAGTAACATCCTCGCAGGAAGCAGCATGGTAGAGTCAGATCTTAATTCAAATTGTAACTCTGTTGCATAAGAGTGGGCTTGACTTTCCTAATCTGTAAAATGGGAAATTTTCCTACTTCATAAGGTGCTTGGAGAAATTAAAAAATAATACACAATGTGTCTAGCATAAAGGTTTGAGGACATCAGAGAGAAAAGGTGTTTGATATATATTAATGCCTTTTTGCACAAGAGGTCAAGAGTCACTTGGGCTCTACCTCGAAACCCAGGTTTCTCAACCCAGGGCCTTGTTCCTGAGATGGGTTTGCTTACTATATGTGTTAATCATTTCTCAAGACTAAATAATGGTAGTAGGAGCAAAGGGGTCAGGGGAAGGCCCTACCTCCTAGAGATACTGAAGGATCCAGAAAGAAACACAGCAGAGAACATCTTCCTTCCCCTGTGCACATGTCTCTCCTTCCTTGTGGTAGGGGACTACAGAGCTAAAGGAAGAGTTCCCTTGGTAGTTTAGAGAGGGGAAAAAAAGTGGTGCAACTTTTAAAATGGATTCCCAGTTCTCTCTGTAGATACCAAACACAAAGGTCAATGGATCAGAGCTCAGCAGAGGTATCAGGCAGCAATGTAGGGAAAGGGAAATTTTATTTGAATCCACACAAAATGGTTAGGGAAGGGCATCTGTCACTTTGGTTCTTCTCTTTCAAGCCACTGAGCAGCAACAACAGTAAGTGAGCACATCAGAGAGAAAAGCATCTATAGAACTAACAAAGGCAAACATTTAACAGGTGAAAAAGCTTTATTGAAACACACATACATTATAGGGGGTAGAGAACAAAGGAGCAAGTTACAGCTCAGGATCCCAAATGATGCTTTCCATTACAATATTAATCCATACCAAACAAACGTTTTAAAAACACTCCTCCATTCAGTTCACACGTACAATAGAAACCACTGCAGCCATCCCCAGTCCAGTAGCCTTATAGGAGAGTCAACAAGCAGACTCTACCAAAAGGAATTTCTTCTCCGGTGTAGACTCCTTTCACAAACAACTCGGTGTAGGTAACGTTGCAAGAATAACAAGGTCAGTTTGGTCCAGGGAGTTTCAGAAAATGAACCTTAGATCACCAGACCCTTCTTAGAAAGGTCTCAATGTTACATCTAGGTCAAGTATAGGACAGAATAGAAAAGATATAAAGTGAAACCACTTCAAGAAGGAAGTCAGAACAACTGGAAGATTCTCTGAACACATTCTCTTGGAGCCCTAACAGTGCTCAGTCTGAAGAAACACTGGGCCAATTTAGACAGTAGTTGGCTATTCTGGCTGGTGTAATGGAATGTCGACCATATTCTGTGTGGTACCACACCACAAACACAAATGCTAAGAAAGATGTGGTATATGAAGGTGATGATGTCTTGTCTTTTATTAGAGAAATGAGGAGCTCTCAGACAACAGGTTTATCTGTATAAAATTCAAGGATCCAGCATGGGCTGGGAGACATTTTACTCTCAGTCACTCTGGTCCTATGAGACCACTGAAAAGCCATTATGGGCATGTCCATGACTCAGTCAAAAGGCCACTATCTAATTAAAGTGTTTTTTCTAAAGTAGTTACATTATAAGGGTCCCCTAAAGCTCTAGGGAAGGTGTATGGAGCTCCAAGGAACTTATGAGTTCTCTTAGCATTTCAAATAAGACCATTAGACCAAAGCAATATGGAAATTGCTTAAAAACAAGAAGAGTTAAAATCCAAGTTCCAGAAACTTATCAAGGTAAAAATAGAGTTCAAAACATAAATTGGAAAGGAAAGGGCAGACCTACTCCCTTCTCTCCCATCTTCTCCTGGCTTTAGTAATCCAACCCTGCTTTCCAGAGTCTTGGCCTCGGACCTAGACACATGCCAAAAGTAGCCAGGGCTTCCTGGGAAAGTAGGAAAAGAATTGTAAGACAGGAGATAAAAACTTGTTTTACAAGATTTTTTAAATTAATTGAACATCATAAAGATAAAAGAATGGACTCTGGAAATATACTAGATTATGAAAAATAAAAACATTTTGAACAGACCCGTATTCTTGAGCCTGCTTTACAAAGAGGAACAAATCTTCATCACTCTAGCATAATGAGATTTGTAGAAATATGTGTTTATACACACACACATATAAAACACACACACACACACACACACACACACACAATAAATCTTTGCTCTTGGTTTCTTCGCTTCCTCTGACTTGCCCTGGACAGGGCTGGACCTGCAGAAAAGGACAGGGACTCATAAGCCCAGCTTCTGCTTGGCCATCGAGGAACGGAGCTGCAGAGTCCCTTCTGCCCAAGACCCTGGGTACTGTCGCATCTTCTGCCACAGGCTCACTTCTTCCCCAGTCGAGTCCATCCAGTCCACCACTTCCCCATTACTGATCCCTGAGGAGAAACACCAGAGGAAGCTGAACAAGGAACCCACTCCATAGCCTACCGGAAAAGATGGGTTATACAGCAAGGGTAGCCATCCCATAAAAGTGTGCTACAAAGATGGGTTGATGGGATGACAGCCTGCAAACCGCTCCTTGTGACCCTCCAAAGCTATTACTGTGCTCCTGAGACTCTATCAGGAGACTTCAGTTTGATGAAATGAGACTCCAAACAGCACATAGGAGCCTCGGAACTCTTATTCTGGGGCCATTACAGGGCTCTCGTGTCTGACACCTCATACCAGAGCTACTGCTCTTCTGTTATTGCCAACTTAACTGAAAATTTAAAAAAAAAGAAAGAAAGAAAAAGAAAAAAAAAAAGGAAGTAGCAGCAGCATCTGAACACCTTTTTCTCCAACTGTAGACTCTAGGCCTAGATTTCAGAGTGTATGTCCTAATCTCTTGTACATTCATTCTTTCAACAAACATTTACTGATTGCCTACTATGTACCAGGCACTCTTCTGGGCTCTGGAGATACAGTGATGACAAAAAAGTTCTGCCTTGCAGGCAGCTTACATTTGGACAGGGAAAGCAGGAAATATACAAGTAAGTGAAAAGTACTTCAGATAGTGAGTGAGATATGTGTTATGAAATAAATAAGCAGGATGATCTGTAGTGCCTAGATTAGGACCTCATTTACATGGAGTGGTCTGAGGGCCTCTCCAAGGGGACATTTGGGTCAAGCTCTGAAAGATGGGAAGGAGCCTTCCTATAGAGCCTCCCTATAGAGGTTAACTATAATTGCAAAGGTTATGAAGTTGGAATAAGGTTGGTATGTTTGGAGACAGGAAAGAATCATTGTGTTTGGAGCATAGCTGAACAAATAAGAGAGGGATATAGGATGGATCATAAATGAACAAAGGGTCCAGAATCTATAGGGGCCTATCAGAATGACAAGAACTTTGGACTGTCTTCTAAAGTACAGTAGTAAGCCACTGAAGGGTCTTAAGCAGGGGACTCATATGACCTGGCTTACATTTGTAAAAACATCATTATAGACACTTTGTATTAAATGCTTTGTATGATTTATTAATACACAAGTAGTATTAAAGGCTGCAGGCATGTAGACACTGTAGAAAGGAAAAAGAGGGTTCAAGGCTAAGCCTTGAAAAGCACCAATATTTAGAGTGGGTAGACAATGGGAAACACACAAAGAAAGGTGTATATCAGTAGAAGCTAAGTAGTTCAAAAAAGGGGAATGATCAGGGTGCCTGGGTGGCTCAGTCAGTTAAGTGTCCGACTTCAGTTCAGGTCATGATCTCACAGTTCATGGGTTCGAGCCCCATGTCAGGCTCTGTGCTGACAGCTCTGAGTCTGGAGCCTGATTCAGATTCTGTGTCTCCCTCTCTTCTGTCCCTCCCCTGCTCACACACTCTCTCGTTTAAAAATAAACTTGGGGTGCCTGGGGGGCTCACTCGGTTGGGTGTCTAACTTTGGCTCAGGTCATGATCTCACGGTTTGTGGGTTTGAGCCCCGTGTCAGGCTCTGTGCTGACAGTTAGCTCAGAGCCTGGAGCCTGCTTCAGATTGTGTATCACCATCTCTCTCTGACCCTCCCCTGCTCATGCTGCCCCTCTCTCTCTCTCAGAAATAAATAAAAACATAAACAAATAAAATAAAAATAAACTTTAAAAAATTTTTTAAAAGGGGGCAGTGATCAGCTATGCTAATAAATAGCACAAAAATTCTAGTAAGATGAAAACAAAATTTTGTCATGAGCAATTGCTTAGTGGACTGGTAAGACAGAAGCCAGATGACAGTGGATTGAGGACTAAAAGAGATGTGAGGAAGTAGAGACAATTTAAGAAATTAGAAGGGGGATGTGGGATCAAGAAAAGGTTTATTTCTGTTTCTTAATATTGGAAATACCAGAGCTTATCTGTTTTCATCTCCAGGACGGTGGCAGAAAGAATAAAAGTGATCAGACAGAAGAGAGAAGAGATTCCAGAAGTAAGGTTAGGAAGCTGAGGGTGTGATCCAAAACACTTGGAAAGAGCTTGGCCTTTGCTAGAAAGGACTCTTCTTTCACTATAACAGGATGGAAGATGGAAATTATAGGTGCAGATACAGGTAGGTTTTTAGATTTTGGGGGTGGTAAGATGATGGCATTCTTGGCAATCAGGGTCACATTTATCTGTACACATAACAGTGCATGTGCTCAGCCTTCCCCTGGGTCTGCACATAGAAGGCACTCAGTAATATTGGCCAAATGTTAACTGAAAGGAAAGAAGAGAAGTCTTGCCATAGAGGAGCTTTGAAGGAAAGGGGTTGGGTATAGTAGGAGTGAAATACACAAGAAGCCTTTAAAATAGTCAGGATTGGGGAGAGGCTCTCACCAGTGCCAACACCCAGCCTGACCCCTCCCAGGAAGTCATTGCTGGCCAGGGGCTCCCGGTCCCACACAGTCAGTTCCAGGCACATGTGTTGTAGATCTTCCAGCCTCACACCATTGTAGACAAATGTATGGTTGTAGTGGGGATTCAGGGTCTTCTTCATCACAGGAGTTTTACGCTTACTGGCCTTGTTCCTCATGGGAAGGAGGTATCTGGCAGAGGTGGGAAGTAATCAACAACCTACTCAAAACTGGCAAGTATCTATCTATCTAAATTACCCTTCCCTAGCTAGCCCAGGAAGGTAACTCAACATTCAGATCCAAGTACACACACTCCCTCCTTTCAATATGCTGAAGCAGAGTTCCCACTACTTCCACTAGACCATTCACCTGATTCAATTCCTTTAACCTGGAGAGAAAATTAATATAATGGCATTAGTAAATTATTATCTACACTCTACCAGACATGGGTGTTAAATACTGGATCCCATTTCTTTCTTTCTTTTTTATTTATTTTTTGCATTCTTTAATTTAAATTCAAGTTAGTTAACATACTGTGTAGTATTGGCTTCAGGAGTAGAACACAGTGATTCATCACTTACATATAATACCTTGCTCATAATTCTATTTCTATTGGACGAGGTGCTCTTTAAATAAAACCAATAGTAATAACCATAGGCCTAGTCAAACATGATGTGCCAGAGACCTTAGAAGTCAGTAGGGTGATCTATAATTTGGGGAAAGATGGCACTGTTTAAATATTGTGGCGAACAAAGTCCTGAGTGCCTAAATCTTAACAGTCAGGGGACAGAGATTTTTATTCAGGATTAATTAAAAGCATAAATGTATAACAGAGGAAAATTCCAGCCTATCTGTCTACCACCCTCATCTTTGGAAATCCACACTAAGTCACAGTCCAAACTGGGCTCAGAGCAGTACAAAGGTGGTTGTGGAGACTTTGCTATTACCTATTTTCAGAAGCAAAGTTGGTTGCTGGAGGTGATAGTATATACAAGGATAATATCCACAAAGAAAGGTTAAATTGGGTTCCTCTCTTAGCTCTCTTGTCCTGAAACTGGTTACTTTGGTGCTGGTCCAGGGACTCACCCCTTCACAAAGCTGTCTGAAGTCCCTCCTGATTTGGCAGCCGTCAGGTTCTTGGCTTCTTTGATCCACACCTGGAGCTCTCCCCCTTCCCCATCTTTACCTGTAAGGGATGTCACCCATAGCAAGTGAGCCTCTACACCTTCAGACTTGTCTTGATCTTTATCTACAAAGGACCTACCATCCCTTGCCCCTAAAGGCAGCAAGCTCCATGACAATTGGACCACACCTGACTTGTAGTCTCAGGACCTAACACAGTGCCTGACAGTAAGCAACAGGTGCTCAATTAATAAGAACAATAGCAACAAATGCTTTTAGAAAACTGGCTATGTGCCAGATCCTACATTAAGCATTTAATTCTCAATGCAACCATATAAGATAGGTACTATTATTCCTATTTTATAGATGAGAAAATGGGGGCTTAGAGAAATAAAGTTGCCTAATATTTGTTGAATGATTTTTAAAAAGGGAATTCCTCTACCTGTGTTCTTGATCACATGCCCACTTCACAGGACTCATCAGGCATCATCAATTTCAACCCCCACTTCCCATTTTTAATATCTTTCTCTACCAGTCCTATCCCCTCAGTCTAAATATATGCTAATCTCACCTCTTCTCTTAAAAATCCTTTTAAAAGAAAATCTTCCTTTACCCTTATCACCTTCTCAAACTATCCTCCACGTGTCTCCTTTCTTTCACCATCAAAAATCCTGAAAGAGGGGCGCCTGGGTAGCTCAGTTGGTTAAGCGTCCGACTTCAGCTCAGGTCATGATCTCACGGTTCGTGGGTTCGAGCCCCACATCAGGCTCTGTGCTGACAGCTAGTTCAGAGGCTGGAGCCTGTTTAGGATTCTGTGTCTCCCTCTCTCTCTGACCTCTCCCCTGCTCATGCTGTCTCTCTCTCTCTCTCTCTCTCTCTCTCTTTCTCTCTCTCTCTCAGAAATAAATAAAAAAACATTAGTTTTTTTTTTTTTAATCCTGAAAGAAAGAGTCCACGTTCACTACTTCTACTTCTTTGCTTCATTCACTCAGGCTAGTTTCTGGTGAAATCTGGCTTCTGCTTCTACTTATCCACTAAAAATACAACCTAATGCCAATGTGCCATGTCTTCTCAATCGTTATCGGCCTGATATCCAGTAGTATTTCAATACCATTGATGACCTCCACTCTTTTCTTCTTCAAGATCTTTCTTAATAACCCTCTACCTGACTGGATTTTCTTCCTCTCTTCATCCTTTAAAATGTTGTCCTTGCTTCTCTTGTCTAGTTATTCTGTTTTCCCCTTCTTGAGAATCTCATTGATTCCCCAAATCCTATAAATTAGACCTTGCTACAGGTATCTTTCTAAGAACTTTGGCTTCCCATTGCACCAATGGATCAAATTCAACTCCTTAACATTATGTTCAAAGCCCTTTTTAGTCAGGCACTAGCCTCATCAACAATTCCAGCCCCACTCCCACATATACAAACTGTAACCCCAGTGCCACTGAAATAAGGAGTTCACTACCTCACCACTTACACACAGTCCCACATCTACCATGCCTTTTTATAACCTTTGCTCATGCTTTCTCTTCTGGAACTGCTCTTCTCACCCCATCTTCTTTCTTTGCTTCCTGGTAAAATCTTAAGTCCAGTTTCATCATTACGTCCTCTTTGAAGCTCTCCCACATGTAACCGGAGAGAATTCAGCACTCCCGTTATCTGTGGTCTTTTAGCATCTGATTGTCTTACTTGCTAAACTAAGCTCTTCAAGGGAAGGCAAATATGTCTTATTCATCTACATATCCACAGTCACTAGCACAGTGTCTGGTGTGTTGATTCACTCTTCTCAACGTTGACCTTCCTGTCCCTCATACTTCACTACTCCTTGCAACCGACCTTTCTCACCCCCAAAGTTTCTGTTCTATTCTGCCCTCTTAAAAACTTGCCACAGCTGGACCAAGTTCAAGTCAATTTGATGGCCTAAAAAATGAGTGCCAAGACTAAGATATTCCCTTCTGGCTGAAAACAATGCAGAAAAGGCTTACTTAGTAGAGAAATCTTCCCTAGAAGATGATCCAGGGAGCCTCTCAATCTGGTCTCTCCAGCAGTGCTAGCCACCAGCTACACTATCTCACAGACACCCCGTACAGAACACTAAGGGCTAAATCCAGCACCCCCACCCCCCAAACTCACTCTTTTTCCGGTCACCTCCAACAGGGAGTTTGGAGGCTGGGATGTATTTCAATGAAACCACCAACTCGCCTTTGTGTGATGGCAAGCCAGTCGGGGACTCAGCACTGATCTGAAACACAGGGAAACCCGACAGGTCAAGCTGAGCTTCTCAGGACTTGTTGGGACCTCTCGCTGAGGAGATTCTAAAATTAATCCCAAGGACAGCTTCATGATGTAAGAGAATCCACCTTGTGAATACAATCCAGGGTCCCAAGGCCATGGCAGCCACAAGTTTCCAAAGCAGTTCCTTCAGAAGGAGCTGCGGAAGAACCAACAAAGTCTTCTGCAATTTCCACTATTTTGCTACTTTAGGGATATGGTTACTAGATTCCAAATACCCTCAGAAGTCTTCCAGCAAAGTTGCCACACAAACTTACAGGGACTGACACCATGATGAAGAGCCTTGCTATCAACATTATTAGTAAGAGCCAAAAAGTGGGGACAACCTAAATGGCGATCAACATAGGAAAAGTTAAATGAGTGAGTTTAATGCCACGTATGGCATATGGATTATGGCATGCAATCATCAAAAAGAATGCAGGGAATCCATACATGCTGACTCGGAAAGATAGCCAAGAAAGGCAAATGCAGAAAAAAGTAGCCCACTTTTATTAAAATATGTTCCTGTTTGTACATGTAATATATATGTATATAAATAATGATTACCACTTATATACTAGTTACTATGTGCCAGGCACTGTTATAAGTACTTTAAGTATATCATTTTGTATAATTCTCAAGATCGTCCCTATGAGATAGGTACTATTATCCCCATTTTACAGACTGTGAAACAGAGAGGTTAAGTAATTTGCCAAAGATCACACAGTTAGCAATTGGCAGAAACAGGATTCAAATTCAGACAGATTGGCTCCAGAGTCCATGGTTTTAACCACTATACTACACTGTATAGAAAAACCCAGAAAGATACATACAAACTTAACATCTGTTTATTCTACAGAGAGGAGTGGATTGGGAAAAGGAAAGAGGGCTTTCACATTTTAATGTGTGTATATCTACAGTATCTTTTTAAGGAGAAAGGTATGCTCATCCCCACAAGTGCCCTCCTCCATGTCCATCACCCTGCTTCCCCTCCCCACTTGTGGGGATGAGCACTGGGTGTTATATGGAAACCAACTTGACAAAAACTTTTAAAATAAATAAATAAATAAATAAATAAATAAATAAATAAAGAGAAAGGTATGTATCACTTGTATGATTTTCAAAGATAAAGCATATTTTTTCTAAAGACAGCTTGCACAGATTTGAGGACTAGGTAGAGGGAGCTCTGTTGCAAGGATTTGAATATGCCACAATTTATAATTTTATATTTATTTATGTTACTTTTGATTGATGGCTGTCTCCTACCACTAGAACCTAAATGCCAGGACAGAAATCACCCTAGCTTTGCTCAGCCTAGTATGCCTGACACTTAGCAAAGTACCTGGCATACAGTAGATGCTCCAGAAATATTTACTGAATGAATGTAAGAGTGTGTGAGTGAGTGAGTGAGTGAGTGAGTGAGTGAGTGAGTGAATGGAATGAGCAGTAAGTGGCCTATTATCTTTGGCTGTTGGTAGTGGAATTACTTCCCTCTATTGGCTCTCTCGGCACGGTTCTGTTCTTTATGCTTCAGTATCCAGAATATAAGCTGGTATAGACTAGACGTACCCTGTCACCTGCCTGTGTTCACTGGGGCTCCACTAACCTAGGTCCTCAGCATGGAGTATACCAATGCCAGGAAGGCATAATCTCCACTGGTTTGGAAAAATGTACCACATACCCAGAGTGCACAGTTTAATGTATGGGAGAGATACAAAAGAATAGGGAGGTGGATGCCAGGAAGAGAAAACTGAATGGAAGCAAATGGATTGCTAGGAGACACCCACACACATACATACACACACACACACACACACACATGCACGCACACACATGCACACACCCAAAGATAGATCAGAGACAATAAATGTAAAATGTTTTAAGTTAAAATAGATATGTAATACTGGAGTGGTCTATTTTTTGTTTATAAATGTCTACACAATTTAGGAATTCCTAGATCGTGAACTTCAGTAGACTCTTAAAAACTGGAGTTTAGCCTTAGCTAAAATTGGTGTACTTTTTCAGTGGCATATTTCCATTCAAGAGCAAATGCCTCCATTTTAAAGTAGTTTTTTCTTTTGATGTAAGACACTTTAATTGGCAGTGCTTCATAATGGTTTATAGTGGCATTTCCAATATAATTATTATCAACTGCAGGCCCCTGAGAGAATTATTTGTGTGCCAAATATTTAAGAAATTCTAAATGTCTAACAATGTGGATAGTTTGGTGATCATTGCTCTCCTGTTTTTATTAGTAAAGGGGAAGATTTAACATTGTTAATATTTTCTAAGGAGGGCAGGAGCTATCGAAATAGTGCATGTGTTTCCTTTGACTCAGAAATTCCACCACCAGAAATTTCTTCTACAGTTACATTCACATAAGATGGCCAAGATATAGTACTGTATAGTTTTTTTTTTTTTACAAATAGTTTACTGTCAAATTAGTTTCCACATAACACTCAGTGCTCATCCCCACAAGTGTCCTCCTCCATGCCCCTCCCCCCCTCCCCCCCACATCCATCAGTCCTCAGTTTTTGTCAGCATTCAAGAGTCTCTCATGGTTTGCCTCTCTCCCTTTCCCCCACCATTTCCGCCCTTCTTCTCCCCCTTGTTCCTCCGTCAAGTTCCTCCTAAGCCTCCTATACGTGCAAACATATGATATTTGTCCTTCTCTGCCTGACTTATTTCGCTCAGCATAACACCCTCAAGATCCATCCATGTTGCTACACATGGCCAGATTTCATTGTTTCTCATTGCCATGTAGTATTCCATGGTATAGATAAACCACATCTTCTTGATCCATTAATCAATTGATGGACACTTAGGCTCTTTCCATGTTTTAGCTATTGTAGAGAGTGCTGCAATGAACATTGGGGTACATGTGCTCCTATGCATCAGCATTTCTGTATCCCTTGGGTAAATTCCTAGCAGTGCTATTGCTGGGCCATAGGGGAGTTCTTTTGTTAGTTTCCTGAGGAACCTCCACACTGTTTTCCAGAGGGGTTGTACCAGTTTACATTCCCTACTACTGTATAGTTTTAATAGCAAAGAAAGCAAACAATTTATAATACAGGTACATGAAAGAATACTATACAGCAATGAAAATGAGATAGATATGTAAGTGATGGCATAGAAAGAGGCCCATGATAAATAATAAATTGTTAAATGAAGACACTCAAAACATGTACACAATGAGGATCATATAAGCCTATTTGTATAAAAAGGAAAAAAAATAAATCCCTAAGTGTATATCTATGCTGCTTAATCAAAAATCTCTATGAAGATATCCAAGTAGTTGATAACAGTGGTTATTTCCAGGGAATGA
This sequence comes from Hyaena hyaena, assembly GCF_003009895.1. Taxonomy (NCBI): domain Eukaryota; kingdom Metazoa; phylum Chordata; class Mammalia; order Carnivora; family Hyaenidae; genus Hyaena; species Hyaena hyaena. The sequence continues at coordinate 115,174 of NW_024081366.1, forward strand.
AATGTACTTTTCTTTTTATACAATTCTATGTTGTTTTAATTTTTAACCATGTGCACAAAAATCCTTTTATTCTTAATTTTTTAATAACCAATATATGCAGACATGGTAAAAAGCTCAAACTTTATGGAAGGGCATACAGAGAAAACTAAATTGCTCTTTCACCTCAGTCTCTCTTCCCAGAGGCAGCCACTATTACTAGCTTCTTGTCTGTCTTTCCAAAAAATAGTCTCTGTACCACCTACTATTTTTAGCATTTAAAATGCTGGTGTAAAAAAAAATGTTACCAAGGAATCTTGCCATTGAACAGTTCATATCATCAAGAAATCCTAACTCTGTTTTAGCGATTTTCTCTTAACCGCAATGAGAGTAACCTACTGAATGTTCATTATATGTCACACACTGTTTGGTACTTTGCATACAATCCTGTGAAAAGTGAATATTATTGTTAATTCTGTAGATGAGTAAACTAAGACTCACAGAAGCTAAATGATTTACCTAAGTTACTTTGTAAGAGAGGTGACTTAACTAGCTGGCAAATAACAGAACCAGGATTCAAATCCAGGTCTGCACTCAGATCCCAGGCACTACAATGTATACTGCTACACTCTCACCTGAGATGCCATCTCCAAAGTAAAATTGTTCCTGGCTTGTGTGACAAAAAACACAATAATTAGATCTCTATGAATTGCTGTATTTCCCACTGCTTTAGTGAAAAACTTAGCTTGGAAAAGGAGTATAGATTAGGATACACCCAAAAGGCTAGCTTGGAGAAGAGATGCAAGTTAGGATGTTAGGATATGCCCAAACTCTGGAATGTTATGACACAAACCTTGGCACACACACATCAAAGACTTTTCAAAGGAAAACCATGGCTTTGTCCTTTGCCTGGCCTGCATAAAAGAGATAACACACTTGTCATGCAAGTGCATTTGAAATTACTGTCCAACTCAGAAGCCCCAGCAGGGTGCGCTAGAACTCTAGAGATTACATTCAAAGACGCTACCAATATGTAACAGCAGAGGTCACTGCAGACAATGCTACCTCAGCACCAAAATGTGTAACTTATTAAAGCAGACTACCTTCCCATGTAAAGGCAGGCAGTGATCCAGTTTCTTATCAATTTTCCAGGAATCCATCTGGACCTCTGCCTCTCCAAGGAAAGTGTTTCTGCCAAAACGACCGTGATGCCAAACTGAGAACTGCAACGTCCTCTGGGCCAGGAGAGATTCTGGGATCTCATACTGCAAACAAAAGGAAAAGCCCAGGATGATTAGTTCGTGGTAATTCCTCAGAAAAGACTATTCCAAAATCTGAGCAACCATACTCAAAGTCCATAATCCTGAATACCAAATTACTTTAGTCCCTAAGAACTTTGAGTTTCCTTCATCAAACCCTCCACTTACCACTTTTCACAAAAACCTACCCTATTCCATGGAAGGAGCTGGAAAATTAATTTTTCCTTGACTGGGTGAAAGAATAATGGAACATTCAAAAAGGATTGACACAGAAACTCCTGATCCCAAATAACTTTTTAAAATGATATTTGTGGGGCGCCTGGGTGGCTTAGTCGGTTAAGCGTCCGACTTTCGCTTAGGTCATGATCTCGCGGTTCGTGGGTTCGAGCCCCGCGTCGGGCTCTGTGCTGACTGCCAGCTCAGAGCCTGGAGCCTGTTTCAGTCTGTGACTCCCTCTCTCTCTGACCCTCCCCTGCTCAAGCTGTCTCTCTCTCTCTCCTAGAAATAAATAAAACATTAAAAAAAATAAAATAAAATGATATTTGTGGTCACATGAATTACCAACCAATTTCACAACAATCTAAGCCAGATCACCTTTGTTCTCTTCTCTGGGAAGTTAGTATGTGAACAGATGCCCATGGTGCACCTTCAGAAACAGACATGGCCACTGAAAGCTATGTCAACAAGCCGTGTAACAGAGGCATTGGTATAGCTCTTAGCACATTAGACAGGACAAGTTCTACTCTCAGGGTCTAGATACTTACTCTGAGGGTCTCGTCATATAGCGGATTGATGGTGTCCCGCTTGATGCTCGTTTTTCTTTTTCCCTGGCGGGACTTGTCAGGCAGAAGATAAGTCTTTACATATCTAGAGACCAAGGAGAGAACTCAGTCATTTGTTGTCTTTTCTCAAGCCCAGTCTTCACTTCTCTGCTTTCCATATACATATGCCATGATGAAATAAAAATGCCACATCAAGCTCTCTTAGACATGTCCTTCTTGTATTTTCCCAATCCTGGTCCATCTAGGATATCTCTTCTAATCACTCTCAGTCACACCTCCCTGTCTGCCCAGGAAGTGATAACCTCAGTTCAAGAATGCCCACATAGATGCCAGGATCTGAGCTTTCAACTCAGAGCATCAGTCAGGTTCCAGAAGCACTCACGGGTTAGAGCGCTTCTTGGCTTCATCAGCATAGGCCAGCTGGTAGCACTCCTTCACATGGATGACCAGAGTCTGTGTTTGCTGCTCATACTTCAAGGAAAAGACAATCTTGCCAGTCACAAAGATGTTTCCAAAATCGCCAGCTTCACTATAGATGCTCATCATGCTGCCAATTGTACTCTGAAGATAAAGCACCCACAAACATCTGGTAAAGGCATACTCCCCCTCCCACATTGTTCACATCCTCCTTCAAAATAAAGCCACAGTCATGGAACAAAACAAAAGCTTCAGAAGCCCCTGCTGTAAGCCTGTGCTGCCAACAGGCTCGCACTCAGAGCATGAGACAGCCTAGTAGCACATTTACAATTGTTGAGGTTAATAATCAGTTCATGGCTCACCTATGCTTAGTTTCTCTTTTCCCCTTCTTTTTAAAAATTTTATTTTTAGTTTTCACCTGTCCCAGAAGGTAGACAAGGAGTACGGGTAGGATGAAACTATGGTTTTGGTGTATGTTATATATGCTAAAATGTTGGTTAGAGGGGGTCAGTTGCTCATTAAAACAAGGTGCCTCAATTATCTTTGGGTTTCTTTTATCCACCGTATCTCTATCAAGACCTATAGAAAAAGTGATTCTGTAAGAAATGGGGCGGGGCGGGGGTTGCAGTGAATCCCACCAGAGTTGAAAAGACCTCTTCTTCTCAGGTAGTAGTTGGCTCTGTAATAGAATAGAATAGAATAGAAGCCTACCATTCTATTCCTGTGTGTGAGTAGGAACAAACCCTAATCACTCTGGCTCCTGACTCTGTAACCCTTAAACACCAATCTTCATACCTCTGACAGAACTAGGCCCTACTTCTTTTTTTAATTTTTTAATGTTTTATTTATTCCTGAGAGAGAGAGAGAGAGAGCAGGGGAGGGTCAGAGAGAGAGGGAGATACAGAATCTGAAACGGGCTCCAGGCTCTGACCTGGAAGTCAGCACAGAGCCCAAGGCGGGGCTGGAACCCACGAACCGTGAGATCATGACCTGAGCCGAAGTCAGATGCTTAAACGACTGAGCCACCCAGGCGCCTCAGCCCTAATTCTTAACTATCTCTTTAACTTCATGATTCTGATTGGTATTGCTGCTCCTTAGTCATACCCTGATTCCAACTAACCCTGCCAGGGCCCCCCTCATGACAGTGTTCTTTTTCTTTTAAATGTTAACTTATTTATTTTGAGAGAGGGGGAGACAGGTAATCCCAAGCAGGCTCCAAACTGTCAGCACAGGGCTCCCTCTCACGAAGCAGGAGATCATGACCTGAGCCGAAATCAAGAGTCAGATGCTTAACTGACTGAGCCACCCGGGTGCTCCAACAACGCTTTAGAATGTGAGATTTGGAGTGGACTCTGATAAAGAAATATTACCTTGCCCACTTCATGGCCCGCCACCTTTTTAGAGGAGAAGCTATGGTTTACTCTTCACAAAGCTGTGATAAAGAATGTCTCAAGGCCTAATTACTGAATTACCTAACTACTTCCAGGGCAGAGGCTGAGGGAAATCACCTAGCTGTGCACTAAGCAACTATTATCTCAACTGCAGATATGAATAAACAAATGCATCTCACTTACCTGGAAAGAGTGACTAGGATGATTTCCCCCCGTCTTGACTCTGATTAAGAGAGATACTTCCTTCATTCCTGGTACCCAAACATGTCTGTAGCTACAGAACCAATAGAACTTACCATGGATGAACCACTTCGCATGCTGCTTCTGGCTAGCTTCTGGCGATGAAGCTTCACCAGATGGTCAATGTCTTCTTCTTCCTCTTCCTCTTCCTGTAGCAATAAATATAGATTCAGAGTTAACAAAATAAGAAAAAGTTCAAAAACTAATGAACTTCCTTTAGTGGGAGCCATAATTATTGCTAAACTCTGAGGTGTCATTGTGCACATGTATGCACATATCCTTATTTTGTGTCTCCCATTTCAGGTTTCCAAAATATATAAACTATATTCCAACCATCTTTCTCAAATCTCAAGGGACTAAGATAAGAATACCTCTTTCCTATTTGACTGCCCCAACCCAACCACCCCTTTACATTTAAATCAAAATAAGTATTTATTTGAATCCCCAACTGTATATCAAGCAATATATTCTAGGATGAGACAGTAAAGACAGTCTTTTCCTTTTTTTAAAAAATTTTTAAAAAATTTTATTTCTGAGAAAGAGAGACAGCGTAAGCAGGGGAGGATCAGAGAGAGAGACACACATACAGAATCTGAAACAGGCTCCAGGCTCTGAGCTAGCTGTCAGGACAGAGCCCAACGCGGGGCTCAAACCCACGAACCATGAGATCATGAACTGAGCTGAAGTCGGACACCCAACCGACTGAGCCACCCAGGTGCCCCAACAGTCTTTTTCTTTAAGCAATTCAGCAACGAGATTTACTTCACAATAAAGATTCATGTTGCCCTTTCCTAAAGAATTAGACAGGTTGATTAAGAGTATCAAATACTAAGGTCAACTGTAGATTTATAAAATTTCATAGAGTGGACAAGTGAAATACAAGAGCACTTACCATATCTACACTGAGACCTGGGACAGATTTGCTTCTGTCTCCCAAGGAACCACTTTCATGTCCCACATCTTCTGGGCGAAGATCAATCACAGATTTCGTATACTCTGAGTGGAAAAGCAAAAACCCAAATCAAAAGAGACCTACTCTTCTCCATACCAAGAACCCATGCAGAGTACTGAGATCTTCAATCTCAAAGGCCATGAAGGGAAACCTACCTGAAGGTCTGAGAATTTTTCTAGTGTTCTTCTTAAATATCATTTCACCCTCATCAACTGATACTGCATTTTGACTCCCAGGCTGAGTTTCCTAGGAAGGAATAAGGGCAAGGAAATGGAAAAGGACTCCTGGGTAGGTGGAGGATGAATAAGGAAAAAAATTCACTTAAGAATAAGACTCAGACTTTTGCTGAATTATGTGAATTTAAAGGAAAAATTAACCTTAGGAATTTAATCCTAGGAAGTAGTACAAAACCTATTTTCTGACATGTTTCAACCAAAACCTTAAATGCTCCCAAGAGAATTTGAACCAAAATTTGTTTAGCTGAGTTCCTGACAGAAACAATTCTTGAGAAGGGAAAAAGACAGAGAGAGAAAGAGAGAAGACCGAGAGAGACCCCAACCAACCAATACCTACAGCTTACCTTTTCTACTTGAGATGTGGGGGCAGACATCTTCTTCCATTCTGGAAAGAGTCCAGATTTATCCAGAGAGTCTCTCCTGGAGGTAGATATAGAAGTTATAACAAAATCACCTCCTCACCTTCCCCATCTATGGAAGGAGATCCACTGGCTTGGGGTCATTGTAGTAACCAAATCCAGAAGGTAAACTTCACATCTGATTTATCTTGAAGGAATGCAGACAATCAGATAAGCAACTTTGCACAAACACAAGCACTCATTCCCCCATTCCTAAGGGACAGCAGGGACCATTGCTACTAGTCCAGGAAGACTCCTCCAAGATGCAGCAGCCTGTAGAGTTACCATGCTCTAGAAGGCTGTGCTCGGAGTCCACAGTAACTGTACTACTGACAGACTTGTGGCAAGGTCAGAGAAAATACTTTGACTTGCTGAGGACAGAAGTCAGGAACACTGAAGGCACAGGACCCCTGAGCTAGACAACAAAATGGAGACTTGGGTTGAATGGAAGTACAGGGACTAGCAGGGGTTTCACCTTGACATGCTATCCGAGTCAGCTGTGTAGCTATCCAGACTCTCACTCTCAGCCTCCAGTGCACTCTTTCCACTTTTCAGCTTGGGCACTTCAAATGGCACACTAGAATAAAATCCAAGAGCCAATGTGTAAAGGAAGTGGGCTGTCCTGCTGGGAGTCAGGCTTCTTTCCAATCCATTCACAGTGGTAGCCTAAGAAATCTTTCCAAGATAAATATCTGAGTATATACCTTTAAAACTTTTCAGCAACTCCTCATTGCTATTGGGATTGAGTTCAAACTCCTTAGCATGGCAAGAAAATCCTTATGATTTTGACCCCTGCTCACTTCTCCAGACTCATCTTTCACCCTCAACCTCTCCTTATATTTACATTTCCAGAATGATTAAGCTCTTTTGGTTCTTTGAATATGCCAAAGTTCTCCCTTTTGCTTTTGTCTCTGCCTGGGATGTTCTTTTTACAATGAGGACTTTTCTTCACCTGGCTAAATCAACTCCTGCTTCAGGTCTCTCCTTGTATGTCAATTCCTCTAGGTCTCTCTGACTATGCTCCCACCCCAAGTCTAGATTAGTAACCTTATATGCTCGTAAAGCACCCTGATTTCTTGGTAGCAGTCATCACATATGTAATTATTTATGTCTTTCAAACAAATTATTTAATTTATTCAATAATTTAAACAAATGACTTATTTAATGTCTTTCCCCTCCATTAGACTAAGTTCTGTGAGATCAGTGACCACATATCTTTCTCACTGCTGTGTTCCCAATGCCTAGAAGAGAAACTACCATACAGGGGGGCACTCATATATTTGTTTACTGAATATTCTCAGTGGGGCTTAATGTATGCACATAAATAAGTAGTATGTTTCAAAGACAGTATTCAGAAGACCAGAATTCTTTCTCAGCTTAATGAATGGGCATTCAAAATAGTAGTTCTCATCTCTAAAGGGAAGGACTCAATTTCTGGGCCTCAAGGAATTTGTGAGAGCAGTTAAGAAAAGGGGAAAATTGTTCTTCCTCAATAATCTCAACTAATTTCACTTGATTGCCAGGACATGACACTCGTCTGGTCCTCTGACCTTGCTGGGGTCTCCTTCTCAGGTTCCTTTGCTGGTCCTTCATCTCCTAGACCCCTAATCTTCGGATTGTGTCCAGGTTTATTCCTTAGACTGCTTCTCTTCACTATCTAGAATTATCCCTAAATGATCTCATCTAGTCTCATGGCTTTAAATATCCTCTATAAACTAATAATTCCTAAATTTATCTCTCACTCAAATTCCAGGCTTGTATTTCCAACAGCCTATTTGACATCTCTGTTTGGATGTCTCAAACACAGCAAGTATAAGATTAAGGCCCTAATCCTCCTCCAAATCTGCTCTTCCCTCAATTTCATCAACTGACAACTTCCTCCTTTCATTCTCTGGTCAAAGATCTTGATTTTCCTGGACTCTCCTTATTCTCTTACAATGCAAATCCTATCTTTTAGCAAATATTCTTCGCTCTCTATTCTTTTTTTAATGTTTGTTTATTTTAAGAGAAAGAGGTAGAGAGAGAGCAGTGGACGGGCAGGGAGAGAGGGAGACAGAAAGTCCTAAGCAGGCTCTGTACTGCTAGTGCAGAACTGGCATGGGGCTCAAACTCATGAACTATGAGATCATGACCTGACCTGAAATCAAGAATCAGATGCTTAACTGATAGAGCCACCCAGGTAACCCCTGGCTCTGTCTTCAATTATATCTAGAATCTGACCAGTTCTTGTCCCCTCCACTGCCACTACTTTTGGTCCAAACCACCATCATCTAGCTACTGGATGATCACAATAGCCTCCTGACTGAACTCCCTGCTTCAACCCTAGTCCCTACTCAATACAACAGTCAAAACAAGATTTAAAATATAAATCCAAATATAAATTACCATATGACCCAGCAATTCCACTTCTCAGTATATACCCGAGAGAGCTAAAAACATGTGTCCATACAAAAACTTGTACATGAATATTCATAGCAGCATTATTTACAATAGCCAACAGGTGGAAACAGTCTAAATGTCAACAAATGGGTGAATGGATAAACAAAATGCAGTATATCCATACAATAAAACATTATTGTAAATAAAAAGAAATGAAGTTTTGATACACGCTACAATGCAGATGAACCTTGAAAATATTATGCTAAGTGAAAGAAGCAAGACACATTTTGCATGACTCCATTTATGAAAGATCTAGAATAGGTAAATCTGTGTCTCTAGAAAGGAAATTAGGGACTGGAGGAAATGGGGAGCAACCTCTTAATATATGTTATGTGAATTTTACCTCAGTTTAAACAAAGAAAAAAAGATCATGTCACTCAGAGTCCTCCTCATACGGAGTGAAAGACAGGGTCCTCACAGGTGCCAACAAAGTCTTCCATGATCTGCTTCTCATCCCTTCTCTGTCCTCATCTCCTACCACTCTCCCCTTGCTTATTCAGTTCCAGATTACCCAACCATGCCAAATATAAACTCACCTTCAGGTCTTTATATCTTCTGCTTTCTCTGCCCACGGTGCTCTTTCCCCGTGTACTCCCAGGGATTGCCCCCTCATTTGCTTCATGTCTTTGCTCAGAGGCACCTTATTATTAAGACTTTTCCCTGGCTACCCTAAGTGAAACAGCATATATACACACATGTTTTCCTGGCACTCCCTAACCCTTTAGCCTACTTCATTTTCTCCATAGCACTTGTCAACATCTGATATAATATATTTATTCATTGCCTGTGTCTACCCACCCCCAAAAGGACTAAGTTCCACAAGCAAGAGACTTTATTGTATTTACCAATGAATCCCACAGCCTAAAACAATGCCTGGCAAATAGTAGACATTCATACATATTTGTTCAAAAAAATGAGCAAACTAATAAACAAAGAACAAAGTAACCAGAATCTATAATGTCTTAGACAGTACATAATAAACTTTCCAGGTTATCACATGATGTTTGCAAACACTTTATGAAAACAGACAGCACGTTTGGATCTCCTAGGGTGTGTGTGAAACAGTGGTCATTTCATGAGAGATGTATTAGTTTTATAGTCCAAGGCACAGGAGGGAAGTGGATTTCATTTTTACTTTAAAATCATTCTTTTTACCCCTTTGCTCCAAAGAGTAAAGAACCCAAAGAGGAACCAGTCCTCTAGAGAAGTAGTTCAACAATAGCTCATAGAGTGTGTTTTCTGCTTGTATTTTTCCTAAAGATTAACATGTACTAATCCAGAGCTGATACAAATAACCCTAGGGTAAAAAGGCAATTATTGACATCTGCGCAGTAAAAAATAGACCACGATATGGGAGTCCTGGGCTCTAACTGTATAATCTCAGGTTAATCACTTATCTTGCTTTCTTTTCTGTAAAAATAAGAGGGCTGAATTTGATTACTTCTGAGGCTCCATAATTTTATGGCGAAGATCATTTATGGCCACTTAATCTCCTTCCATGTTTAGGATAAATAAGTCTTCTGGGTCCAATGAGACAAGAGGTCATAGACAGCCAGAAACAGCAGGTTTCAGAAATTACATTCTGACCAATGATGTCAGATTGTTAATCATATTCAGTAAATAAAAGCCATTCTTATCCTTATCCACAATATCCTTATGCACAAAGGAAAAAGGGAGCCTCATCACCTAGAACAGATGAGTCACCCACCCCAAGCTGTGTGAATAAAATCATAGTACATACATACAATGAAACACCATACAGATAGCAAAAAAAAAAAATATGCCAGACCCTTGATGCTGACATGGAAGTATGTTGATGTTATATTTTTCTGTAATTGTTCCTTTTACACCTTGAGTTATAACTATATAAATAAATTGAACATGTTTAAGTGCGCAATTGGATGAGTTTTAACATATACATACATGTGTGAAACCATCACCACAATTAAGATAGTGAACCTATTTATCACTCTCAAAAGCTTCCTCTTGCCCCTTCATAATCCATTCCTTACTCTTGGACAGAAAGCGTTGATCTGCTTTCTGCCACTAAAATTTGGATTGCATTTTCTACAATTTTATATAAATAGAATCATACAGTATATCTTCTCTTTTGCTTGGCTTTTTTTTTTTTCACTCAGCATGATTATTTTGAGATTCATCCATGTTGTTTGTATCAACAGTTTATTCCTTTTCAGTGCTGAGTAGTATTCCACTGTACAAACAAGCCACTATTTATCCCTTCAACTATTGATAGACATCTGAGTTGTTTCCAGCATTTGGCTATTACAAATAAAGCTGCTATGAACATTCACCTACAAGTCTTTGAACGGACATACGCTTTTGCTTCTCTGGAGTAAATACTTAGGAATGGGATGGCTGAATCACAAGGTAGTGCACATTTAACTAAACTACTAATAAGCTGTTTTTCCAAGTGGCTGCACTGTTACACGTTCCCACCAGCAGTGTATGAGAATTCCAGTTGCTTTATAATCTCACCAACAATTGGTATGATCTGTTTTTTAATTTTAGCTATTCTTGTGGGTATACAGTTGTATCTTATTATGATTTTAATTTGCATTTCTCTAATAACTAAAGATGTTGAGCATCTATTTTGTGCTCATTTGACATCTACATAGTGTCTTTGGCAAAATGTCTGTTCAATTACTTTGCCAATTTTTACTGGATTATCTATATTACGGAGTTTTCAGCGTTCTTTCACTTTCATTTATTATCACTTAACATGTATTCAGTATGACCCTTTCTTTAAAAAGAAATGAAAAGGGGCACCTGGGTGGCTCAGTCGGTTAAGCCTCCGACTTCGGCTCAGGTCATGATCTCACTGTTCGTGGGTTCAAGCCACATGTCGGGCTCTGTGCTGACAGCCAGCTCAGAGCCTGGAGCCTGTTTCAGATTCTGTGTCTCCACCTCTCTCTGACCCTCCCCTGCTCATGCTGTCTCTCTCTCTCACAAATAAAAACAGAAAGAGAAAAAAGAAATGAAAAATTTAAGAATCCAACCCGTATTTATATATTTAGACAGTATGGTAGTCCATACACTGAAGTTAGTAATGAGTATTAGTAATAGTAGTCTAAGGCAGAAGCAGTGAGGCTACAGGGGACTTATTTTACATATTCTATATTAACAATCATATAAAATATGATTAAGTCATTTCTCTTTGGCTGAGGGAAATTTAGGGAAAAAAACACAAATAAAGGCCAAAATATTCACCAGAAGCAGCCAAATAAGGAGTAAAGCCTCAAGTCATAAGTTCAAAAGGTCAAAGCTAAGGAAACAGAAGAAAGATTTAGTTCAGGGGCACCTGGGTGGCTCAGTCAGTTAAGCATCCGACTTCAGCTCAGGTCATGATCTCAACCATTTGTGGGTTTGAGCCCCACGTTGGGCTCTGTGGTCATAGCTCAGAGCCTGGAGCCTGCTTCGGATTCTGTGTCTCCCTTTCTGTCTCATCTCTGCTCACATGCTTGCTCTCTCTCAAAAATATATAAACATTAAATAATTGAAAAACTGCAGATGATTTATGGTTGCATAGCAGAATGTAAATGCTATAAGTAGCAAAGCAAAAGTAATTTGAGTAATAAAAAATGGAAGTAGGGGAAAGCATTGAGGGAAATATAAGAAAGCTAATTTCCTCCTCTTTCATATCAGAGAGTCCACTGATTATACTGAAACAGGTAGATTTTTTTAAATGACTAAATGACTGACCAGGCATTCCACTGCTAGGTATCTACCTAAGAGAAATTCAAATGTATGTTCATACAAAAACTCATAATGAAAGTTCATAGCCACATTACTCATAATAGCAAAAGTGAAAGCAACCCAAATGTCCATCAACAGATGAATGGATAAATAAATGTGGTATATACATATAATAGGATACTGTTTGGAAATGAACTCCTGATACTTGCTATAACACGGATGAACCCTGAAAACATTATATTAAGTGAGAGAAGACAGTGACAAAGGCAACTTTGATTCTATTTAAATGAAATGTCCAGAATAGGCAAATATATAGAAATAAAAAGTAGATAACTGATTGCTGAGGGATGTGGAAGGAAAAGGAGGTTAGGGGGAGTGACAGCTAAAGAGTACAAGGTTTCTTATTAAGGTGATGAAAAGTTCTAAAATCAATTGAGGTGATGGTTGCACAATTATGTGAACATACTAGAAACCACTGCATTATACACTATAAATGGGTGAATTGTACGGTTATGTGAATTATATCTCAATAAGGCTGTTGAAAAAAGATAATAGGAAAAAAATGACTGCTCAATGGTTTTTATGATATTTTTTCCCTTAAACTTAGAGGGATGTTAGTGACTAATATCTTTTATGGTAAAGAACTATTTGTTTGAAGATTAGCAATTCTTCAATTTTATTTCAGTGTTTTATTCTATTAAATTCAAGTAAAATTAAATAGCATGCTTTTAACGTATATATTATGATCCAATATTATGCAGATGTTTCAGTCTATCTATCCACCCATCCTTCTAATTACATATATGTACAAAAGATATTGGAAATAATTTTTACATGTGAATACTGGGGTAGTAGGAATTTGGGTGATTTGTTGTTTTCTTTATTGTTTCCCATATGGGTTAAATTTTTAATGATAACTACGTGTTATTTTTATTCATCTTTAAATTGTTCTTAAAAGAACAGAGTAAATGTGCCAAAATGTTAATGTTGAATGTGGGTAGCAGGATTAGGATTTTTTCTCTTCTTCTTTATTCTTTTCTATATAAGTTTTCCTGTAATAATACTTTACAAATAGCTATTATTTTCTAAACAGAAGAAAGTTAAAAATGAGAGAATTAAAAGAATGTGTAGCATTTCCAAAAGTGATTGCTAGTTCTTACCGGGGTTCCTTCTGTTGCTCCTCAATGATCTTTCTTCCTGGCCAGATATCATCCATCTGTGACTGATAAAGAAGGGACTGTGCCACTGTCTCTCTTTTATTCACTTCAAGACAAACAAAAGAATGGCAGGGTGGTGGTCGTGAGGGGAGGAAAGGAAACACATCACACTTGCAGAAGGGATAGCAATATAATCTTTATATTCCCCCATAGAGCCCATGAAGTGAAGCTACCACCAATAAGAATATTAATAGGATTCCACACCAGAGCATCTATCACTGAAGCCAAGTACCTAAAAAAACGTTGTTGTTTTTTTTCCCAGAAAGGTCCAGAACCTGCTGCGGCCCAAGCAGTGGCGGAGTCACAACCAGCGATGGGACTGAAGCTGCTAAGTTCTCCTCCCTAGTGCGGGGACCTCGGACCCCAGGTTGTATCTTTACTTGACCCCAGCAGATCTGAGGCTGCGACACTTCCCCTACCCCCACTCAACCCCCACCAGCAGGGAAGCAGAGACCTGCAGGAGTGTTTCAGGAGGTATAAAAAAAGCTCTCAGACTGGGACCTGGAAACAAGGAGGGGCGTGGGGCATAGATCAGCCACCATGGCTACGTCCTCAGCACAGGGAGATCCGACCAAAAGGAGTGATATGCAATGCTTAGCTGAGAAAGGAAAGGGCCGACACCATTTTTCTACCCACAACCACCAAAGCAGGGCCTCAGGGAGCAGCCACTTGGACACAGTTGAGGCTAGAACTGCCTACATCAAACCACGACAATCCCAGCCAGAGAGCTGTCTTGTTGTTGTTGTTGTTGTTGTCGTTGTTTTTACCTGAGCCTGGGTTTGCGTGTTTATTGGTTTTGTCTGTGTGTTTGTGTACCTTGGCTCCCTGTGTGGTTGTCTGTTTTCTTTTTCCAGGGCTACCAAAAAAACAAGCCGAAGTACACATGGTGGAGAGTCCAAAATACCCCTACGAGCAGGGAAACAAAATAACCAAACTCTCAACAAGAGAGACCAAGAGACGCCATTCACAGAACACTTCCTGAATGGACAGGGACTGAACAGTCAAAGAGCCCTCTTTAATACAGCAGAACTTGCAAGGGCAGAGTGTACAACAAGATTTTAAAATTAGCAAGAGATAGAAAACTAACCAAAATGACGAAACAGAAAAACTCTCCTCCAAAGATATTCCAGGAAGAACTGACAGCTAAAGAACTTCTCAAAACAGGTATAAGCAACATAACTGAACAACAATTTAGAACAATAGTCATAAAATTTATCGCTGGGCTTGGAAAAAGCATGGAAGACATCAGAGAAACTATTGCTACAAACACTATGGAGCTCAAAATTAGTTATGATGAATTTAAAAAATGCTATAAATGAGATACATAATAAAATGGAGGCGTCCAATGCACGGGTTGAAGAGGCAAAAAGGTGAATAAGTGATTTAGAAGACACAATTATAAAAAAGAGGAAGCTTAGAAAAAGAGAGATAAACTGATCCAGGAGCACGAAAGAAGAGTTTGAGAGCTCAGCGATACAATCAAATGGAACAATATCCATATCACAGGAATCCCAGAAGAGGAAGAGAGAGGGAAAGGTGCTGAAGGAGTCCTGGAACAAATTATAGCAGAGAACTTCCCCAACCTGGGGAGGGAAGTAGATGTTGAAATTCAAGAGACACAGAGAACTATCCTCAAACGTAACTTGAATCGATCTTCTGCACGACATATCATAGCGACTGGCAAAATATCAGGACAAAGGGAAAATTTTGAAAGCAGCTAGGGAGAAAAGGGCTCTAACATCCAAAGGGAAACCTATCAGAGTGGGGACAGACCTATCTACTGAAACTTGGCAGGCCAGAAAGGAACGGCAGGAGATCTTCAATGTGATGAAGAGAAAAAATATGCAGCCAAGAATCCTCTATCCAGCAAGCCTGTCATTCAGAATAGAAGGAGAGATAAAAGTCTTTCCAAATAAACAAAAATTGAAAGAATTTGTCACCACTACACAAGCCCTACAAGAAACCCTGAGGGGGACTCTCTGAGGGAAATGTTGCAAGGAACACACGATACCAGATACCACCATAGGCATGAATCCCACAAAGGACACAATAACTCCAAACCCATATTTTTCAATAATAAGACTAAATGTAAGTGGACTAAATGCTCCAATCAAAAGACATAGGGTAGCAGAATGGATTTAAAAACCAAAATCCATCTATTTGCTGTCTACAAGAAATGCATTTTAGACTGGAGGACACCTTCAGATTAAAAGTATGGGGATAGAGAAATATATATCATGCTACTGGAAGTAAAAAAAAAAAAAGCTAGAGTAGCTATACGTATATCAGACAAACTGGACTTTAAAGACAGTAACAAGGGATGAAAAAGGGCATTATATAATAATTAAAGGGTCTATCCATTAGGAAGAACTAACAAACATACATGTCTATGCACCGAATATGGGAGCACCTAAATATTAAAAACAATTAATCACAAACAGAAACAATCTCATCGATAAGAATGGGTTAATAACAGGGGACGTTAATACTCCACTTACATCAATGGATACATCAACTAGACAAAAAATCATTAAGAAACAATGGACTTGAATGACACATTGGACCAGATGGATCTGACAGATATATTTAGAACACTACATCCTAAAGCCATGGAATTCACTTTCTTCTCAAGTGCACATGGCACATTTTCCAAGATAGATCACATACTGGGACATAAAGCAGCCCTCAATAAATACAAGAGAATTGAGATCATACCATGCACACTTTCAGATCCCAATGCTATGAAACTCGAAATCAATCACAGGAAGAAGTCTGGAAAACCTCCAAAAACATGGAGGTTAAAGAACACCCTACTAAACAATGAATGGGACAACGAGACAATTAGAGAAGAAATTTAAAAATATATGGAAACAAATGAAAATGAAAATACAGCAATCCAAACTATGGGATGCGGCAAAGGCAGTCCTAAGAGGAAAGTACATTGCTCTCCAGGCCTATTTCAAGAGATTAGAAAAAGCGCAAGTGCAAAATCTAACAGCTCACCTAAAGGAACTAGAGGCAGAGCAACAAGAGCACCCTAAACCCAGTAGAAAAAGAGAAATAGTAAAAATTAGAGCAGAAATAAACAACATAGAGACCAAAGAAACCATTGAACAGATCAATGAAACCAAGAGTTGGTTTTTTGAAAAAGTAAACAAAATTGACAAACCTCTAGCCAGACTTATCAAAAAGAAAAGAGAGAGCACCCAAATAGACAAAATTATGAATGAAAATGGACTTATTACAACCAACCCCTCAGAAATACAAGCAATTATCAGGGAATACTATGAAAAATTATATGCCAACAAATTGGACAACTTAGAANAATGGACAGATTCCTAAACACACACTCACAAAATTCACATGGGAAGTGATAGAAAATCTGAACAAACCCATAACTAGTGAAGAAATTGAATCAGTTATCCAAAATCTCCCAACAAATAAGAGCCCTGGGCCAGATGGCTTCCCTGGGGAATTCTACCAGACATTTAAAACAGAATTATAAAACATGATTAATAACCATTCTTCTCAAGCTATTTCAAAAAATAGAAATCGAAGGAAAACTTTCAGACTCAATTTATGAGGCCAGCATCACTTTGATTCCCAAGCCAGACAGAGACCCAGCAAAAAAAGAGAACTACAGGCCAATATCCCTGATGAATACAGATGCAAAACTCCTCAACAAGATACTTGCAAATCAAATTCAACAACACATAAAAAGAATTATCCACCAAGATCAAGTGGTATTCATTCCTGGGTTACAGGGCTGGTTCCATATTCAAAATCAATCAATGTGATCCATCACATCAATAAAAGAAAAGATAAAAACCATATGATCCTGTCGACAGATACAGAATAAACATTTGACCTAATACAGCATCCCTTCTTAACAAAGACCCTCGAGAAAGTCGGGATAGAAAGAACTTACTTAAACATCATAAAAGCCACCTATGAGAAGCCCTCAGCTAACATCATCCTCAACAGGGAAAAACTGAGAGCTTTCCCCCTGACATCAGGAACACGACAGGGATGTCCACTCTCACCACTGTTGTTTAACAGAGTGCTGGAAGTCCTAGCATCAGCCATCAGACAACAAAAGGAAATAAAGTCATCAGAATTGGCAAAGAAGAAGTCAAACTCTCACTTTTTGCAGAAGACAGGATATTCTACGTAGAAAACCTGACAGAACCCACCAGAAGCCTACTAGAACTGATCCAAGAATTCAGCAAAGTTGCAGGATACAAAATCAATGTACAGAACTCGGTTGCATTTTAATACACCAACAATGAAACAGCAGAAAGAGAAATCAAGAAACTAATCCCATTCACAATTTCACAAAAAAACATAAGATACCTAGGAATAAATCTCACCAAATATATAAGAGTTCTGTTGATGAAAAATATAGAAAACATATGAAGGAACTTGAAGAAGACCCAAAGAAATGGAAAAACATTCCATGCTCATGGATTGATAGAACAAACATAGTTAAAATGTCATTACTACCCAAAGCAATCTACACATTCAATGCAATCAAAATGGCACCAGCATTCTTCTCAAAATTAGAACAAGCTATCCTCAAATTTGTATGGAAATACAAAAAACCCCGAATAGCCAAAGTAATATTGAAGAAGAAAACAAAAATGGGAGGCATCACCATCCCAGACTTTAGCCTCTACTACAAAGCTGTCATCATCAAGACAATATGGTATTGGCACAAAAACAGACACATAGACCAATGGAACAGAATTGAGAAATCAGAAGTGGAACCAAAAGTATATAGCCAACTAACCTTTGACAAAGCAGGAAAGAGTATCCAATGGAAAAAAGACACCCTCTTTAATAGATGGTGCTGGGAGATCTGGACAGCAACATACAGAAAATGAAAGTAGATCATTTTCTCACAGCATACACAAAAATAAACTCAAAATGGATAAAGGACCTGAATGTGAGACAGGAAACCATCAAAATCCTAGAAGAGAAAGCAGGAAACCACCTCCTTGACCTCAACTGCGGCAATTTCTTGCTCAACACATCCCCAAAGGCAAGGGAATCAAGAGCAAAAATGAATTATTGGGACCTCATCAAAATTAAAAGCTTCTGCACGGCAAAGGAAACAATCTACAAAACTAATAGGCAACCGACAGAATGGGAAAGATAGTTGCAAATGACATATTAGATAAAGGGTTAGTATCCAAAATCTATAAGGAACTCACCAAACTCCATACTTGAAAAACAAACAATCCAGTGAAGACATAGGCAGCAGACATGAACAGACACTTCTCCAAAGAGGACATCCAGATGGCCAACAGACACATGAAACAATGCTCAGCATCCCTCTTTATCAGGGAAATACAAATCAAAACCACACTGAGATACCAACTCACGCTGGTCAGAGTGGCTAATATGAGCAAATCAGAGAACTCTAGATGCTGGCGAGGATGTGGAGAAATGGGCACCCTCTTACACTGTTGGTGGGAATGTCAGCTGTTACAGCCCCTCTGGAAAACTGTATGGAGGTTCCTCAAAAAATTAACACTAGAACTCCCCTATGACACTGCTATAGCACTGCTAGGAATTTACCCAAGGGATACAGGAGTGCTGATGCATAGGGGCACATGAACCCCAATATTCATTGCAGCACTCTCCACAATAGCCAAAACATGGAAAGAGCCTAAGTGTCCATCAACTGATGAATGGATTAAGGAGATGTGGTTTATTTATACAATGGAATACTACATGGCAATGAGAAAGAATGAAATCTGGCCATGTGTAGCAACATGGATGGACCTTGAGGGTGTTATGCTGAATGAAATAAGTCAGGCAGATGACAGATACTATATGTTTGCACGTATAGGAGGATTAGGAGGAACTTAACAGACCATAGGGGAGAAGAAGGGAGGAAAAATAGTGGGGGAGAGGGAGGGAGGCAAACCATGAGAGACTCTTGAATGCTGAGAACAAACTGATGGCAGATGGGGTGGGGGGATGGGAAGGGGGGTGATGGGCATAGAGGAGGGTACTTGTGGGGATGAGCACTGGGTGTTATATGGAAACCAACTTGACAATAAACTATTAAAAATAAATAAATAATAAATTAAGAAAAATCACACCTAAAAAAAAAAAAAGAAAGGTCCATTACCTGTGGGTTTGCGGCGCAGGGACATCCTAATTATCTCACTGCCTGTGTGGTAAGCAAAGCGATTCACTTTCTGGTCATAAAACCAGTCACCGGTCGCCTTCTTCAGTTCTCTAGGA